>NC_133659.1:312903337-313204819 GCF_037893015.1 Macrotis lagotis | reverse complement strand
CCCCCAACATGGAATTACTCTTAAGCCCCATCCTATACTCAAGTTTGACTCCAAGGCTTCACGATGGAGGGCTGATGATGTGGGCTCTCAAGTCCTCTCAAAGTGGAGGGTTTGCCCTGGCTGGACAGGCTTTGAGGCAGATTACAGGGGGACCAGGCCTGACTACAGGGGGATGAGCTTTCTGGTTACCACTTTTAAAGATTTCCTTTAAGTTCTAGAGGGGCTGAAATCTGCAGTGATGGAAAGAATACACACACACACTGATGAAATTAGGGAACCAATCTAAACTGGAAACCTTAGTTAAGTGAAATGCTCAAATGACTGCAATTGTTATTTTTATACTGTTTTTTTTTGGGGGGGGGGAGCATGGTTTTACCTAAAAAAAGTGGCCAATGGCAAAGTAAGCAAATATCAAAGATTAAAAAGAAAATACATGACTCACAGTTATTTATTCAGTCAGTCCCAAAACTTCTGAACCACAATATTATATGCTAACTGACTTTGACAATACTTTTAAAAATTCTGTATATCAAAGATTCAATTTTGAATTCTCTTCTCTGCTCCTTCAGTCAGGAAAACAGTAATAATGCATTTTAGAAAAATAATAAAAAGAAATGAAACAAGATTTATCAGATTACTTGAAGAGAAAAAAATTTTCATTTAATTCTCTGAGCACTCCACTTCATCAGGGTTTTCTCTATCATTCCCTCTATTTTTCCTACTTTTCGCTTTCTGTTACCCTTCTTTCTTTTCTTTTCACTGCTAAACATTTTGAAAGAAAATTCTTCTCCCAGAATTCAAAAATCTTGGCTGCTTAAGACTGTAGTCTACTCCAACTCATCCCTGAATAGGAATCCTTTCTATGCTTTTCTAGGCTCTGTGTGAAGATTTCCTGTGACCCCTGGGTCAGCCCATTTTCCCCTGGGATATTCCTAATTGTTAGTAAGTTTTTTCTTATAGGAGCCAAATCTGAAATTTCCATGTCTCCTAGGTTTCCTGGGTTTGCCCTTTGGGATGAGGCAGAAAAAAGTCTAACTCTTTTCTGCAGGCAAATCTGTTAAGTTCTTAGAGAATTGTTTACACACCCCAAAAACCCACATGTAGAGGGCAGGGTCCACATTTTATTCCTTTTTCCTCTAATGCATCCAGAACAGTTTCTTGTATTTGGTAGATGCTTAATAAAAATTGCTGAATCAACAATCCACAGACAATTGCAAACTATCCTATGGCCTTTAGCATTCATGTGGGTGTTTATAGATTAAAATAAAGGTTGTCTAGATCTTCCTTTCACATAATGTTCCATTACCTATTTGATGCTCAAGAAATAAGTATTTATGAACAATAATCCAAACATCCAATATGTTCTTATTGCATCTTGAAGGCTGTGGAAGTGACCCTGCCTACAATAGCCAGCGGCATTCCTGAAGTCTGGGACTGGAGGATGACTGTGTGTTTGTCACCATGGTCAGCAATGAAGGGTGAAGAGACTAAGCAAAGAAGACTGGACAGCAATCTGGTCAACTGCTGGGCTGACCTCAATTAAATATGAATAGATATAAGAACAAAAACTAAAACAGAACCATTCTAAATAGTAACAGCTAGCAGTCGAAGACATGTGACAAAGGTGACAGAGACCCAAGAAAAACAAATTGAAGTAGTTTGAGTTTGTCTTGGTCACTCTCCTACTAAGTTTTAGTGGATAATGAAGAAATCATCTTGATAAGACACGGGCCCTCCCAAGAATATTCATATTTTAAAACAAAATAAGGACAGATACAAATGCTGCCTACTCGAGTCCTATTTCTGGGATGGCCTTACACGATTGCTGGCTGGATCAGAGAAATAGAAGCCCCACAGAAATGAAGACAAAACTGATAATTCCTACTTGAGCTCCTCTATGAGGCAGGTACTGACTCTGGCTTCCTATCCAGAAAACCTTTTGTCAGTTGAGACCCTACCCTAATTTGGATAGGCAGAGGTGGGGATAGGGATGTGCATCAAATTTCCAGTGCTCAGGAGGCAGTTAGCCCATCCTTCTAGGTACCAATTCTACATAGCAGCACTCTTAGCAGGAGCTAGAATTCTTCTCTCTGGGGTTCCTCCACCCCCGTTTTCTAAACCTATTTGGTTCTAGGTAACCAAAGATCAATCCCGGAATATTGTTTCAATCCTGTGAGAAACAAGAGTTGGAAACGGAACAAAAAAAACCAGTATTCCCTGCTTCCTTTTAATTACCATCATACTTTCCATTCTTGCATATGGCTTGCCAAGTCCAGGTCTATTCCTTCAACCCAGACTTGCCAGCTTATGAGGGGCTGTAAAGGAAGCTCAATATTTAAGTATATATGACCTCATTTCATCACTTTATATAAATCTCTTTAATGTTAGGTTCGGATGAAGCAACAGTATCTGGGAGTCTAGAGGGCAAAAACTTGTATGGAACAATGAGTGATGAAATCAGAATAAAATCCTTACTTTTTTGGCATTTTTTTGGGGGGGGGGGGGTGGAGTGTGGTAGAATTTAGGACCCGGAAGGAATCTTTAAAAAGTGCTTCTCAATGTGAATGGTTTTTTAAAAAAAACCCAGTGAGGTGATTCTCCAGTAAATGCTAGCATGCAGGTGCTCACATTTGATGGCATCTTGGTAGAATTCTCTTGCTGTCCTTTCTTGGAGGTGCATTGTTCTGTTTTTGGTGACACAGAAGAACATATTTCAAAATCAGTCTGCCCCAAATCCTGCAAGTACTGATAAAGTGGAGAATTCTGAAAGAGATTAAAAGAGAAGTGGTATAAAAGTACGTTCCAAGGATTTTCTATTTCCCAGAAAAGACTGAGAATATATGAGAATCAATATAACTGCAATCTCCAGTTGCCGACAACAAGGGAGTAATGATGAAATGATCAAGTAAACCTATCAACTTAAAACTAAAACGAAGAAAATAAGCCAGTAAAAATGGATTGTTTTTATCCTAGTGAAGGCAAACATTTAAGAATTATAGGGTCCAGGGGCGGCGAAGTGGTGCAGTGGATAGAGCACCGGCCCTGGAGTCAGGAGTACCTGAGTTCAAATCTGGCCTCAGACACTTAATAATTACCTAGCTGTGTGGCCTTGGGCAAGCCACTTAACCCCATTGTCTCGCCAAAAAAAAACACCTAAAAAAATAAGACTGTATAGAATCCTATATACACATAAATGCACGTTAATTATACACACATGTGTGTGTATGTATATGGTGTATGAACCTAGGGTGTCATTTGAGAAAATGTAAAATTTGTTGTTAAAGTGTATGAAACTAAAATGAGGTCAATATTTTTGTTTCAGTATGCATCTAGACAAATGGATATGGTCTTCATTCAAATAAGCATTTAAAATTTTTCTTTTAATCTTTGTTAAAACTCAGACTTGACTACTTGACAGTGGCATCAGTTAGAAGTGTGGAATATGGTAGGGAATTGAACCAGTTCCTATCCTTTTTATTTCCAAATGAAAATTTAGAGTGAATTCAGACCAGGATAGGCCACAGGGACTGTGGGGGATAAGATTTAGTCTCATTTCTTATCTTGATACTGAGGAACAAGAGAAACTGGGCTAATTTTGGAAAGAAATCCTTCAGATGTGGTTCAAAGTTAAGTCATTTTTGAGAGCAGCCACTAACTGAACTATAGTAGACTACTTGGAAAAACTCTCAACTTCTTCCCTCAGTGAACTCCATTTCACATCAGCCTAGAACCTGATACTTATGGGCTCCCCTCTTATCAGAGATAGCCACACATCCCGGAGCATTCTAACAGGCTAATCTTTTCCTGTTCAAGTCATTCTCTCTTCTTGTAGATACAAAGCTTAGGAGCTCACAGTACTGAATGGAGCTTTTAGGATCCAAAGTATCTTGTACAATTAGGTAGTGAGAGAAGAAAAACAGTGAAATCATCTCACCAAAATCCTGGCGCCTCTACTGCCTACACATTGGATCTTCCTTTGTAAATCTAAGCCAAGAACAATGGTGCTATTACTTACTCTACTGAATCTGACCTGGAAATTTTGAAAAGTAGATAGGGCTGCTTTAGGATCATCTTTCTTCGAGGCTAAAATTGGGATGATTCACTTAACTCAGAAGTCACTCCTTGGCTTCCAAATTCACTGGAGAAGCTCACTTTTTTGGGGGCTAGGATTGGCAAAAGTAATTTCTTTAAAGTGCTGCTTCTGCAAAGTTTTGGATTTCCTGTTGGACATGGCTTATTTTTTTCCCTAAAGAAATTATTTTATCCATCAGGGCAAGCTTAGTGCCCTTGAAGGGCCTTGGCAAATTCGTCATCTGGATGGATTGTTTTTGTCATTTTCTGGTAGCATTGTTGGTATTATGTATGTTTGCTCTGAGCTGAAATTTACAGGAATAGTGAGCCACAAGGATTTCCTGAGAAGCTCCCACATGCTGTGTATGAGGTTTCTTGTATTTCTTTTGGCTGAAGTGGTTTTCTTCAGTTCTACCAAATTATATTTTGACTCCAATAGTTATTTCTCAAAACAATTTTAACATCTGCCATACTACTCTTCATGGACTTAAAAACCATCATAGCTAACAAGAGGAGTTAGAAACTACCTAACCAGTTCATCTCCTCCACTCTATCCCCCATCTAAATCACTCCTCCAAATGTCTCCTGTAAACATAAAATATTAAAATGCTTTCTTGCTATCCTGACCTTTCTTGTTCTATCCTTATAATGAAACCCTGCTGCCTTTCTTGTTTCAACTCCCCCATTTGTCACTCATCACACTCCTCTCTTCTCCCCACTTGTTTCCCTTTTCCATCCATCTTTCTTACTGTTGTAAGACTATATGCAAAGATATCCCTTATGCCACATCAGTTCAAAAAATTCCAGTGGTTTTCTATTTCCTCTAGAATAAAGTTCAAACTTCTCTCTCTGCCTGGCATTCAGGGTCCATCAAATCCCAGCACCACTTCACTCAATCTGCCTGCACATTCTAGATTGCAGACAAATGAGATGGCTCTCAAGAGGCCCTGCCCATTTTTTGTCTCCTTGTCTTTGCTCAGGGTTTGTCTGTTGCCTTCATCATCCTTTCCTTTCCCTTTCATCTATTAAATGCCTAACTAGCATTTTACCAGCTTAACTCTACTGCCAGCTCCTCCAGGAGGCTTTCCCTGACTCTAACCTTACTTAACACTTTTATTTGGCATCTTAAGTACTCTTGTAAGATTATGCATAATAGTTATGAGTTTCCTCTTCCCTAGGTAGACTAAGCCTCATAAAGACGCAAATCATATTTCTTTGAAAAGTTCTACCAATGTTAGCAAAGTTCTCTGCTCACAGTAGATGCCTAATGGTTTTTAAATATTGGTTTGCTTTCTTTTAAAAATCAAAATTCTCAAGTATATTTAAAAGTGATTTGAGGTATAAAAATGTGATTTACACAGTAATTTACAAGGCATATTTGCTACATGAGGATATTACCCTATTAGACCACACATGCACAACTCTCTCTCCCTCTCACATACACACCAGTTCCTTCTCTACCAAATAAAATACAAACTTAATTTTTTTTTATTTCTAATGTCTAATTTAGTAAGGGCTATATATCCAACTTTATATAATAGTAATTCTGCAAATTGCAAGGCTTTACTGTGAGTCTTCTTGGGAAAAGGTTGAATAATGCAGAGTTCTTTGACTAACAAAGTACTTTCTAACTGACTTTTCAAGACATTAAGCATAAATAGCAAAGCCAAATTGCTGGCTCCATGTTCTTGATAGTGATATTTTGTATATTTTCTATGGGAAATATACATACTTATATCAACTTTAATATCTACACAAACAAAGATAAAGTTCACATATTAATCAGCAAATAGTTATTAAATTCTTATGTATGAATTAAATTATATGGCAAAAATAGAAAATTAATAATTCCTGTCTTTGAGGCTTTTCCACTGAAGGAGAATAAGACATAATAAATAATAATACAAAATACATACTAATACATCATATATCATAATACAAAAGTCATAATACTAGGTGGTGCAGTGTATAGAGCACCAGCCCTGGAGTCAGGAGGACCTGAGTTCAAATCTGACCTCAGACAATAATTGCCTAGTTGAGTGATCTTGGGCAAGCCACTTAACCCCACTGCCTTACAAAAAACCTAAAAAAAAATAGTCTTAAGAGTTTGTATTTAAAGCCAACTTAATAATACTGTTTGTCCTTCATTTTTGAAGATATCAGGTGATGACATGACAAACACATGAACTGGATAAGTGAGGAGGGTGCTGTGCTAAATCACCAGCCTCACTTTCTCCTCCAGAGTCATCTGGGTCCAGTGGCTAGATATGAATCAGGATGGCTGGAGATGGCCTTGGATATGAGGACATCAGAGTAAAGTGACTTGTCTAAGGTCACACAGCTAGGAAGTGTCAAGTGTCTAAGGCTGGATTCGAACGCTGTCCTCTTGACTGCAAGGCCAGTGTTCTATCTACTGTGCCACCTAGCTGCCCCAACCTAGCTTCATCAAAAATAGATCAGGACAGGCTAAATTTCATTTGCTTTTTGGACAGGATTATTAAATTTTTGGATGAGGGGAATACAGTGGATTTAGTTTACCTAAATTTTAGTAAAGTTTTTGAGGAAGTATCTAATGCTAGTCTTGTGGTTCAGAAGATAGAGATATAGATTAGAGCATAAGTGTGAATATCCCAGCATGCCATGATCAGATGCCTGCAAAACTTCAGAGTGAAGGCAGAACCAGATTAAAATGTAATTGGAAAATGTTTAAAAATACAATTCAACACAAAGTGTTAATTTGTGATTTTCTAAGTCAATAAAATCCCCACAGGGATCCATTTCTAATTGAATTTGATACTTTTGGATTAGACAATAAACATATCAGATAAAATTTTCTTTAAAGAGTTTGTATTTTATTTGATAGAGAAGGAACTGAAGGGAGAGAGAGCGAGAGTTAGTTGTGTATATGTGATCTACACAGGGTAATATCCCTATGTAGCAAGCACAGATTACAGAGAAAGTACAATGGTACAGAATCTGGGTCAAATCTCAAATGCCCAGACCCACCATGGGTCTCTGAAACCACAAGTGAAACCCTCTAAGATAGGAAGAGAAAAGTTTGATCTGAGCCTTGGAACAGTTTCTCAAACGTCCTGGATTTTCCTGTTGCAAACAGGGAGAGGAATAGGGCTTGAACTTGGACTCCATGGATCATGTGGTCTAGGAGGAAACATCCTACAAATTAATATTTTTATTCCCTTGAGAGTAGAGTGGCACTGTGAGCCTAGAAATTGATTGGACATATATATGGACCCTTTTGGGCCTGTGGGTGGATCTTCTGATTGGGTGGCCCTCCCAGAGCCTCCAAAGACATCTTCATGCCTCTCTAGGCTGCTCTGTGAACTTTCTATATGATCCTCAGTCCCCCCCCCCCAGTCCACCTCCCCTTTTCAGATCCCTCTTTTAAGGGGTTGTCTTTAGGCTTCCATTTTCATTCTCAGTGCTTTGCATAGAACCAGTCATCTCATAGTCACTTAAGAAATGCTTCCTTACTGATTGACACCCAATCCTCAGAAGTCTAGCTCATCAGTACCCATGAGGGGCAGAGCCAATACATCAATCCCCAGAAGCTACCAGAGGCAGAGGGGGACAAAGCGAGCATGGCTGATAATTCAGAGCATCCTTGAATAATCCTGTCTTCAATACTGTATGAAAATGGGGCCCTGATCACAGTCAGGCCATACCTGGAATTGTGTGTTCAGGCTTGGGAGCCACACTGTAACAGGGCAAAGAAGAGTGAAAAAGAATGCTGAGAAGCCAAATTTTGAGGAACTGTAAACCAATACTGCTTCTAAGGGATAGATAACACACATGTTCTCTAGAATGCTGAAGATGTGTGGTGTTGTGGCTATTCTGTCAGACACCATCTGGAGGAATTTTGTTTAGTTGCTTTTGTTATAAAGAAAATTCATTCTGGGGGAGGGGGGAGTCTTAAATTTTTTGTTAAAAATTAAAATAGGATATTAATCAACCCAAATGTATCAAGGGAAAAACAGTCTAAAGGGTTAGAGGATTCAACCAAATCATATAAGACTGCCTGGGAAATTGGGATGTTTAGCTTGAAAAAGAAAAGACCTATTTGATGGTCCATCTTTTCAGGAGTAACTGGTGGAACTTGCAGAGGGCCAGATTTTGGCTCATTATAAAGAAAAGGCAACAAGACAGGTGATTTCTAAAACCTACTTAGTTGAGAGAGTAGAGAAAGGATAAGAAAAACTGAAGTCCTGGATTCTGCTTGAGGGCCTCTTACAGATAACAGCTGTTCACATTAGAGCTTTTGCAGGAAGTTACTAATTGACAGAGGTATTTTGCAACCTAATAATAAGTTTTTCTAAGAAGAAAAGGCAGGAGGCCTGTGAATAAATAAAACCTTACTCAGGAACCCCATTGACTGAGTCATCCACAGTGTGAAGAAGTATGGTGGGTGGCCAGGCACAAGAGCTACCAACGATAAAGGCAGAATCCTGAAGCTCTCACTTCCACCTCATTTGCAGGGGCAAAGTCCATGAGTGCCAGAAAACCAAAAGACTACATTTCTTCCAAGGGCAAGTTGGGTGCTTTCTTAAGAAAAGCTAAAAGGTTGTAAGGCCTGCTACTCCTCTCTCCAATTCATCAGGAAAGATGAAGGATTCCCTGAAAGAATGGCAGGAAGGTTGCAAGGTAAAAAGAGGAAAGGAGAATCTGAAGAGGTGACCTGGGATGCTGCCAAATCTGAACCCTGGAAGAGAGAAAGGTCCAGTAAATACTTAGAACTAAGCATGTGGTCCAAGGCTCTGCCTTCTGGATGAGAGGGAATGGAGGAGAGACTCCAAAAGGGCCATCATCAGGATCAGCAGGGAAGAGTAGAGGTAGTTGGTTGCTCCCTGCTACAAGTTACAGAAGTTGCTTGTTGGTAAATAACTGACAATTCTTTTGTCTTCCCAGGATATAGAGTTAGAATGTGATGGGGAATCTCCAGGGATCTGTCAAATGTGTGGGCCTGAGTGATGTTGACAGAAGAAATCTCAGGAGTCCAGCTAGAGCTTGAGACCCGGGAAAGAAAAGGAGTTCTTTTTACAGTGAAGGCAGTATTTTCCTCACTTCTGCCTTCTGAAGTAAGGATGAAACTATGGACACTTTAATGAAAAATAAAAAAGTACAAAAGAAGGTGGCTTAGCCCTATCTGATCTAAAATTATAATATAAAGCATCAATCATCAAAACTGTGTGGTATTGGCTAAGAAATAGAGTGGTGGACCAGTGGAATAGACTAGGTGCAATAGCAGGAAACAATTATAGCAATCTGTTGTTTGATAAACTCAGAATCCAACTATTGTGATAAAAACTGTGGGGAAAATTGGAAGCAAGTATGGAAGAAACTTAGATTAGACCAACACCTCCCACCCTTTACCAAGATAAGATCCAAATGGATACAGGATTTAGACATAAAAAACAATACTATAAGCAAACTAAGAGATAAAGGAATAGTTTACCTGTCAGATCTATGGAAAGGGAAGCAGTTTATGACTAAGGAAGAGATGGAAAACATCACTAAAAACAAACTAGATGATTTTGATTACATTAAATTAAAAAGCTTTTGAACAGACAGAACCACTGTAACCAAGATCAAAAGAAATGCAGTAAACTGGGAAACAATCTTTACAACTAATGTTTCTGACAAAGGACTCATTTCTACTTTTTTTTAAGGTTTTTGCAAGACAAATGGGGTTAAGTGACTTGCCCAAGGCCACACAGCTAGGTAATTATTAAGTGTCTGAGACCAGATTTGAACCCAGGTACTCCTGACTCCAGGCCAGTGCTCTATCCACTGTGCCACCTAGCCGCCCCCTCAAAGGACTCATTTCTAAAATATACAGAGAACTGAATCAAATTAAAAAAAAAGCCATTCCCTAATTGATAAACAGTCAAAGGATATGCAAAAGCAATTTACAGATGAGGAGATCAAAGTAAGCCATAGTCATATGAAAAATTGCTCTAAATCATTACTTATTAAAGAAATGCAAATTAAAGTTTCTCTGAGGTACCACCTCACACCTCTCAGACTGGTCAATATGACCAGAAAGGATAATGATCATTGTTGGAAGGGCTGTGGGAAATCTGGGACACTATTAAATTGTTGATGGAGGTGAATTCATCCAACCTTTCTGGAGAGAAATTTGGACCTAAGTCCAAAGGGCAACAAAAATGTGCATACCCTTTGATCCAGCAATACCACTACTGGGTGTATACCCTGAAGAGATGATGAAAAAACGGTAAAAATATCACTTATACAAAAATATTCGTAGCAGCCCTGTTTGTGGTGGCAAAGAATTGGAAATCAAGTGAATGACCTTTAGTTGGGAGATGGCTTAGCAAACTGTGGTATATGTATGTCATGGAACACTATTGTTCTATTAGAAACCAGGAGGGATGGAATTCAGGGAAGCCTGGAGGGATTTGCATGAACTGATGCTGAGCATATTGAGCAGAACCAGAAAAACACTATACACCCTAACAGCAACATGGGGGCAATGATCAACCTTGATGGACTCGCTCATTCCAACAGTCAGGCACAATTTTGGGATATCTGCTATGGAGAATACCTTCTGTATTCAGAGAAAGAATTGTGAAGTTTGAACAGATTATTGCCTTTAATTAAAAAAAAAACAAAAAAACCAACTGTTATCTTATTATGTAATTTTGCTATCTCTTATAGTTTCTTAAGGATGTGATTTCTCTCTCATCACATTCAATTTGGATCCATGTATACCATGGAAACAATGTAAAGATTGGCAAATTGCCTTCTGTAGGGGGTGGGGGAGGGAAGTAAGATCAGGGGAAAAATTGTAAAACTCAAAGTAAATAAAATCTTTAAAACAAAAAAAAAAGATATGGACACTTGATGGAAAGGGGGACTACAGCCTTGCCTTACTCAAGTTCTTGAAGAGGACTGTGACATCAAGAAGGTGATGCTGTGCCATACAAGTGATCTGGATTGAAGTGAGGGAGGACATCAGTATCTCACTGCTTGTCCCAGACAACTCTCCCTCACTTCAATCCAGATCACTTGTATGGCACAGCATCACCTCCAGACTCAAATTAAGTGTTAGGATGAAGGAAGATAGGGGAGCTTGAATCTGAATACTTATCTGGGATGAAGGAAGGTGGGAAGGGGGGGAAGGAGAAGAGGCATAAAGGGGCTTATGATTTCCTGATCTATAAAATGGAGATAATGATAGTGCCTACCTTCTAGGGTTGTCGAGAGGTCCAAATATGGTAATACTGTCCAGAATGCTCTGGCCAGGGCCTAGGGTAAGAGCTCCATTCATGATATTTTTTTTATTTTTTTTAGAGTTTTTTTGCAAGGCAAACGGGGTTAAGTGGCTTGCCCAGGGCCACACACCTAGGTAATTATTAAGTGTCTGAGACCGGATTTGAACCCAGGTACTCCTGACTCCAGGGCCGGTGCTTTATCCACTACACCACCTAGCCGCCCCTCTCCATTCACGATAACTATTTTTTGGTGATTTAAATAAATCAGTGAACTTGGAGGAGGTGAATACCTATGCTAGAGCACAGCTCCTGCTAGAGCAAGGAAACTTAATTACAGGAACCAAGAGCTACCTCAGAAGAGGAAGGAGTGAAAAATACATAAGGAAGCAAAGTGAAAAATGATGCAATTATAACATGAAAGGCAGGGAGATTAAACTCCATAAAATGAAAGCAAATGATAGAACTGTAAGAAAACAAATTCCAACTACTGGCTGCATCTAGGAATTTTTTAAATCAACAACTTCTAATTAAATGAATATGAGAAAAAAATTGCATCATAATGTCAAGACAGACAATAGGATTAGAGCTTAAGGGATTCAGAGGTCACCTGTAGGGAGGAGGACAGAAAGCTGGATCTGTTATCAGGAAGACTCAGTTTGAATCCTTCATCAGACACTGAGCCAAATTATGGAACCTCTCCTAGATTCAGTTTTCACATTTGTAAAATGAGGGGATTGGACTTCAAGGCCCCTAACAGACAAATTTAACAAAAGGATGAATAAAAAGAAAACTACAGACCTGAACAGACTTCTATAGAAATTAGATTAAATTTTTTTCTTTTTCTTTTTTAGATTTTTTTTTTTTGCAAGGCAATGGAGTTAAGTGGCTTGCCCAAGGCCACACAGCTAGGTAATTACCACCTAGCTGCCCCTAGCATAGTCTTTAAAATGAATGTTTGATAGAACACTTCAAAAATCTTTTACCCCTTGCAGTTCTTACTTTGCTTATTCATGGGTCACCAAATCTCTCTTTCATATGTTAGGTCATTTAAGGTTCCTCTTTTTCTTTTTCCTTAATTTTTTTTTCCAATTATATACAATTGTAGTTTTTGTAAGGTTTTTTGTTAAAGTTTTGAATTTTACAATTTCCCCCCACCCTCCCTTCCCTCCCCTCATTCCCCCCACAGAAGGCAGTCTGATAATCTTTACATTGTTTCCATGCTAAATACAATGACAGAAATTGAATGTATTGAGAGAGAAATTTTATCTTTGAGGAGAAACTAAAATATTAGAGATAGCAAATAAGACACTTTTTAAAAAAAAAACTGAAGGTAATAGACTTTGGTCTTTGTTTAAAGACCACTTTGTTTAAACTCCACAGTTCTTTCTCTGGATACAGATGACATTCTCTGTGGCAAGTACTCTAAAATTGTCCCTGATTATTGCATTGATGGAATGAGCAAATCCATCAAAGTTGATCATTACCCCCATGTTGCTATTAGGGTATACAGTGTTTTTCTGGTTCTGCTCATCTCACTCAGCATCAGTTCATGAAAATCCCTCCAGGCTTCCCTGAATTCCCATCCCTCCTGGTTTCTAATAGAACAATAGTGTTCCATGACATACATATACCACAGTTTGCTAAGCCATCTCCCAACTAAAGGTCATTCACTTGATTTCCAATTCTTTGCTACCACAAACAGGGCTGCTATGAATATTTTTGTACAAGTGATATTTTTACCCTTTTTCATCATCTCTTCAGGATATAGACCCAGTAGTGGTATTGCTGGATCAAAGGATATGCACATTTTTGACATATAATTTTTTAAGAAATTTGCAGACTAATTTAAATCCAGCCTCAGACACTTAATAATTACCTAGCTGTGTGTTCTTGGGCAAGCCACTTAACCCCATTGCCTTGCAAAAAAAAAAAAAATATGGCAGACTACCAATAACCATGTTAAAAAGTTGAAATAGAGGAGGGGTTGTAAAAGGGGAAGTAATTGTGAATATTACTCACAAAAAGTTGGAATTATGCAAGGAAAGTCATTAAATTGTTCATACTGACTCAGCAATTCTACTCTGTGAAGCATATACCCAGAAGTCAGAGAGAGAAAGAAAGGCTTATATGCACCAAAATATCCGAAGCATCAGTTTTTGTGGGAACAAAAATCTGGACAAGGCATGGAGACCCACCAACTGAAGAATGGCTGAATAAATGGTACTATAGAACTGTAATAGATTATTATTGTAATAGAAGAAACAATACTTAGGAGGAATTAAGAGAAAGATGCAAAGATTTATATGAGCTGATTCAGAAGTAAACAGAAACCAGGAGAATGATAATACAATGACTAAAATAATACTGAATGAGTGAACTGACAGGAACTTTTAGATGGGGAAATTCCTACTTCATTTTATATATACACATAAACACTGGGAATTGCCTGAAATATAGCCTAGATGGGGTGGGGGGAAGGGTTTCAAAGTATTCAGGGAAAGCTTACAAAGTAAGCTGCCAAAAAGGGATGAAAGCTCTCAGTTACATAATTCTAAAGACATAAGTCAAAGTTGTGATCAGAAAGAAATTGGAGAATTGCCTTAAAATATATACGGAAAAACCAGACCATCCTACATTTTAAAAAGATATACATTTGCATACATATATATATATATATATATGTATAAAATGATAAAAATGAAGCATGGGTAACCAAGAATTAAGAGAAATAAGTGGTGTGATACTATAATAAAAAGTCAAGGCAACTAAAAGTTAACAAAAATCATTAAAATAAACCAGTAGATATTTATTAAACGATTATAATGTGCCAAGCATTGTGCTGGGGATACAAAGATAAAAACAAATCAATAGCATGTGAAAAAGTTACTCTAAATCACTAATAATTAGGGAAATACAAATTTCAACAACTCTTGAAGGTACCATCTTATACCTATCAGATTGGTGAGGATGAAAGAAAAGGGAAATGACAAATGGAGGGGCTTTGGGTAAACAAGTGGAACTGTGAACTAGTCTAATCATTCTGTAAAGCAATTTGGAACGATGCCTTAAATGATATTAAATTGTACATACTTTTTGATTTTGCTATAGCCCACAGAGATCAAAGAAAAATAAAAATACAAAGATATATTTATAGAAGCCCTTTTGTTAGACATAGAATTGGAAACTGAGGAGATGCCGATCAACTGGTGAATAGCTGAAGAAGTTATGGCATATGATTGTAATGGGATACTATTGTACTGAAAGAAATTATGAAGGGGCTGGTTTCAAAAAACATCTGGGAAGATTGTTAGGAACTGATGAAAAGCGAAGGGAGCAGAAACAGAAAACACTTTATATAATGATAGCGATACTGCAAAATAATCAACTTTGACTTAGAACACTTTACAAAACAATGACTAATCACAATTCCAAAGAACTTATAAACAGAATATTCCATACCATTCCAAAGAGAGAACTAATGGGGTCATAGTGCAGTTTGAAGCATATTGTCTTCTTTTTTCTTGCCTTTAAAAAAAAGCTAATGCAGAAATTTGTTTTGCATTATTATATTTATAATAGATATTTATAATGGATTTTTATTTTTCTTGCCTTTAAAAGAGTCAAAGGTGAGCAGAGAATTTGGAAATGAAAATAATGAATAAAAAAAATAAGAGAAAAACATTCTCTATCCTCAACAAGTTTAATTCATCACTCAAAATTTTCTTCTAGCCGTGAATAGTACCAATTAAACCTACCTTGCAAAACTGAAGGTGTTAATTTCTAAGAAATTATTATAAACCATTGAATGTTAAACATCTTAATACAACTTTTTATTTTTTTACTTTTTATTTATTTATTTTTTTAGGGTTTTTTTTTTTGCAAGGCAAATGGGGTTAAGTGGCTTGCCCAAGGCCACACAGCTAGGTAATTATTAAGTGTCTGAGACTGGATTTGAACCCAGTACTCCTGACTCCAGGGCCTAGCCACCCCTTTAATACAACTTTTTAAAAATATATCACTGCACACTATCATTTTTAATATGAATACTGAGATAAAACAGGGAGTCAAAAAGACCAGAGAACTTGGGTTCAAAGCCTAGTTCTGCTAATTTCCAGGTTTCTCCTTTGTGTAATCTTGAGGAAGGAATCTCTGGGTCTCAGTTTCCTAAAATATAAAATGAATTTAGACTAGCTAAATTTCAAAAGTCTACTAATCCTGATCTATGATTCTATAATTAGAGGCTTCTGTACTCCTCAGCCAAGAAAAACTTAATCATAGGATAACAGTCTTCCTAACTAGAAAGGACCATAATAACTGGTCCAAGTAAAAGTCTGCACAGTAAGAAAATAAAATCAAACCTTCACAGAGAGCAGATTTCTACTTTGCTCAATATAATAAATTCACTGCCCCCTGGTCATATTCTTTTTGGGTCCACAAATGTTTTTTCCCTCTTGACAATTTCCACTCAATTCTCCAGAATTATTTACATGGTAACTAAATCTGAGAAACTGTACTTCTATCATCATAAGGCATTTTCCTGGCAGTACTAGAAACAGCTCCTTTGTGAAATATTAGGCCATAATTTCTATAATAATATTAAATTAAATGACTACCTAAGAAAGGAGTATGTGAAGGGTTTTTTTTTTTAAACAGCTTTCACAGGATTACTTCAAGTCCATGGTTTTGCTGTTTCAAGCTCTTTTAAACACTTCTGAAGTCAATAGTAGCAAGGGGGCATTTATAATTTTTGGGGCTAGCAATTTAATTATTCTGCCTTTCATGTATCTTATAGCACCCAATAATATTAACAAAATGGGGTAGGGAGGAAGCACATCTATGACCGACAATTTTTTTTCATTTTTCTTATACCCTCATTAATTTAAAAAAAATTAAAATTAATTCTATTTCTGATGATCTGCAAAAATTATATCTCAGTTTCTGACCTAAGTCTATCATGTTACCCTCAGTGAGCAACATGTTTCATCATAGGAGCGTTACCAATATGACCATCTGTGTTAAAAAAGTTGTCTTAAAAGCAACATGTAAACAATTATAATAGCACTTTCAAAATATAGAGCACAGAAAAAAAGCACTAAGACAACATATATTCAATGTATTCATGGCAAGTAAATAACTTAAGTGGTTATTTTGTCTCTCCCCTGTGCTTAGACTGTCCCTTTCAATCCATGAGATTTAGGACCATAGGATTTTCAAATGGAAGAGGTCTTTTGAGATCTAATCTGACTTCCTTATTTTACAAATGAAATCAGAACATTAAATAGTTTGTTAAGTATCACATGGGAAGTAGAGCCAAGATTCAAACTCAGGCCCTCTGACTTCAAATCTTACTGTTTTCTACTATTCTACACTGTCAATTATCAATAGTGAGAGTATAATATGAATCCAGCTGGAATATGTAGAAGTAATGTTATCAATTCAATTCTAAAATGTCTGATGAGGAACAATGATTGATATCTCATACATAGTAACTGTTCTATTACCACATATCTAGAATTGATAGTCTTGCTATATGGCTGAGAGAGAGATCTTTAGTTACATTTCCTTCTTTTACTATCAAAGTCAAAGTGTAGATTACTAAATCAAGAAAAGGAAACAAGACAGTGGACAAAAATGATGAGACAGAAAATTTCTTGTGAAATGGCTATTGGTGAGACTCATGGTAGATAGTTCTAAACAGCAAAATGAAAGTTGTGGCAAGCTACTCAATAAAAGTTGGTGGATTGAATCCTATTGTTGACTTGTTTCAGTCATGTCCAGCTTTGGGATCCCATTTAGCATTTTCTTGGCAAAGCTATTGGAGTGGTTTGCCATTTCCTTCTCCAACTCATTTGACAGATGAGGAAACTGAGGTACGACTTGCCAGGGGCACACAGTTAGTAAGTGTCTGAGATCACAACTGAACTCAGGTCATCCTGATTCCAGATCCAATGTTGTATCCATTGTTACCTAGAATTTCAGCAGGAAGAAAATTCATACCTAAAATGTGCTCAGTCTTTATTTGAAGACCTCTAGGTTCCTTCAGACCATGATTTTTTGAGACAGTCCATTTTACTTTTGATAGGTAAAATTTCCTTCCATCAGTTATAAACTTGGTTCTTTGCAATGAGCACTCATTGCTCTTAGTTTTGGTGTCTTGGAATCAAGCTCTGTACTCTGCATTGTGGAAGTTAAGAAAAGGTAATGTCCAAAGTCTCCTATTTCAGTGAAGGGCTTCGAGATAATTGTATTCTGTGTGGAGCACCAAAAAAGTCCTAGTGTAGCTTTATCAAACAGATGTTACACTAATATAAGAAACAATGTAGTATTCCATTAACTTGTTGCACCATGAGACCAGAAGATGGCCTTTTATGTGTCTGCTCCTCAGGATTCTGCCCATACCTCTACTGATAAAAGACTTGCTTCTGTGATCTCCTAAACACAAAGTGGTATGTGCAGAAAGTCTCAGACCTGACAAAAGTGTTCCGGTCTACTAAAGATCAATCAAAGCGCATTTATTAAGAACCTACTTTTATGCTAGGAACCAATACAAAACAAAGTCTCTACCCTCAAGGAATTTATATTATTTGAGGGAAATACCAGATTCATCCTGACTAAACCTATGGGTACGCATTTATAAAACAGAATACACTATACACAAAGTTGTTCTAGGGTCATGTTTAAAGGATAGTATTTAAGCACAAGTCTGAAGGAGGCTAGGGATTCTAAGGGGCAGCTGAGAAGGGAATGCATTCCAAGAAGATGGTGGGGCAGCCGTGTATACGCTCTGAGACATGAGATACCATCATGCAAATGTGAGGCCAGTTTGACTGGAAGACTGCCTATGAGAGAGATTTTACTAAGTCTAGAAGGGGAAGCTGAAGCTAGGTAGTGAAGGGCTTAAAATGCCACAGGAGTTTATAGCTGATCCTAAATGGAGGTTAAGCAGAGGCAGGACATTCAGAAGGATGAGTTAGAATGATCACTTTGAAGTGAGCAGAATCAGGAGAACATTATACACAGTAACTGCAATTCTATGTAATGATCAGTTATGACAGAGTTAGTTCTTCTCAGCAATATAATGATCCAGGACAATTCCAAAGACCTCATGATGGAAAATGCTATCCACAACCAGAGAAAGAAATGATTGAGTCTGAATGCAGATTGAACATACGTTTTCATTTTTTCCCCTTGTTTCTTCTTTCACATGATTTGTATATGTTTTACAAGATTGCACATGTATAAACTATGTCAGACTGCTTCCCATCTTGGGGAGAGGAGAGAGGGAGAGCAAAAATTTGAATGAATGATAAAATTGACTTTAAATTTAGATTTTTATATAAGTGCTGCTTTTTTCCCCCTGTGGTACAAAAGAAGTCAAGACAATATTAAAGAAAAAGTTTTCAGTGCATGGTCCTTTTAAGAAATCTTTTAATAAAGGAAAAATTAGAGTGACATGAAATACAAAGAGATCTAATAGATCCTCTTTAGCATTTAAACTTTTAAACATAAATTAATAACATTGGTATGAATAATGATAATTCTCTAGAATATAACCAAACCAGCCACTATCTACAATCATACAATGCATTCTACTAAATGAAATATGAAAGAATACATAAGAAAACAATATCAGAAAGATATTTAATACCTTTTGGAATGTTAGGATAAAAAATTTATAAATTCAAGCATTTAAATGCCCTGAGGAAAATAATTTGAAATAGGAGACAACATGAAAGAAACTAATAACTTATTTCAAAAAGCAATGCCAACTCACATTTATACAGATTTCTGCCAAAGAAAACATAAATTAAATATGTAATTTCATGGGGAATTTGGGGGAGATGAACTGTTCATGCTGAGTAGTCAACCATTTATGTTAGCAATAGGGTTCTGATAACTGAAGAAATTCCATTAATAAATAAGCAATATAATATACCTCCAACTAGAGATGCTTTATAAAAGTCATCCTTGAATTTACATATCATTTTTCTGGGTTTTTCTTGGATGCAGATGAGGAGGAAAATAAAATAATTTTTAAAAGCATACACAGATAAACTCTTAAAACATTAAAAAAAAACTCTGTAACTTTCTTAGTATGGTCCCTTTTTCCACTGATACAGATCTTAACCCTTATATGGGTTGCTATGGCTCAAGCCCCCCCTCAAGTCTGTCCCTTCAATGACATGTAGACCCAGGGTTAGCTGCTCAGTCCTATGTTAACCCTTTCAAACTTGGGAGAACTGGTCAGAGCTTGTGCTCTGTAACAGTTTTTAAGAACCTAGGCTCACCCTGCATGATTAGACAGTAGTAGAAGAAAATAGCTTTAACTTCCTTCAATAGGATGATTTATAAATTTGATACTCATAACCATTTAATTAGTGACAATAAAATAAAACCTTGAAGGTGGCTCAATGAATCCACAAGTATTCATTAAGCACCCACTATTTGTTGGGCACTGTGTAACATGCAGTTGATACATTAAATGATATTCATCATTCACATTTGGATTGTAAGCATGCAAGACTCAATGAAAAAGGTGACCAGAAAATTGTGCTATGATTTAACTTTGCTTTAACTCAACAATATTAAACAAGAAGCTACATATTCAAAAAGTGTTCACTATCTCCTAACCAATTTCCTCATTGGTGAGATGTGAATTCAAGGGGACACTGGTAAACAAATCTGTAAAGGTAAGCTGGAGATGATTGGGATGATTCTGAAATGCCAAGTGAACAGCTTGTATTTTGGTTTAGAAACAATAAGGAGCCATTGAGAATTCTCAAGTAGGATATTCTATTAGGGTTGGGACAGCTGGATTACTTCTAGAAAAGCCTATGTTAAAACAAAAGACATACTTAAAACATGAAATGCATTTGTAAGTAAATGCTGGAGATTTCACTCTTAAAGCATCAATTCTATATCAAATCAATTAGAAAGCAATTTAACAATCATTTATGAAGCGTCAGCAGCATGCCAAATTATTGCTCTGGAATACAAAGATAACAATCAAAAACATGTGTACGGGGCAGCTAGGTGGCGCAGTGGATAAAGCAACAGCCCTGGAGTCAGAAGTACCTGGGTTCAAATCTGGTCTCAGACACTTAATAATTACCTAGCTGTGTGGTCTTGGGCAAGCCACTTAACCCCATTGCCTAGCAAAAAAACAAAAACAAAAACAAAACCAAAACCTAAAAAAAACCATGTATACACAAATACAGACAGACACACATACACACAACGTACGAGTACATTGAGAGTAATTCAACGTGGCTGTAATGAGTCCCACTGGGAAACCTCATTTTAACAGGGAGGTGCTTCAGGTTTATAGAAGGCCTCACCAGGGAAGCACCAACTCTGGTGGTCTCTACCATGCTGGAGAGGACATAGAATAAGTACATCATAAATGTTTCTTGGTGTTTACCAGCTTCCAAGCTGGCAGCCATTCTCTCAAAGGATGGAGAATCTCATCACTAGTAAGACTTAAGCCCTCTCATTCCCAGGAGAGCCCTTCAAAGAGTTCTCTCCCTGTGCCTCTACCAAATCTCTGCTTTCTCAGTTTGAACACCCTGATCCTTCAGTCAATTCCCATCCATCACAGACTCCAGGCCTTTTTCCAGCCTGAGAAGCCTTGTCTGATGCTCTCCAATTTCCTAACGTGTGGTGCCCATAACTGAACGCAGGGCTACATCTGTCATCTGACTAGGGTTGGTCCAGCTCCTTCTTAGTGATGGGAACAATGTCTCTGAATGCAGATGAAGACAGAGCCGTGTTCTTGGATGCACAATGCTGATGCATCATCCTGAGTTCTTTATATGTGTAGTTTATCCTATTCCCTCTTATATTCTCCAGCAAGTGCATCCTCACTTGTCCAAGTCTTCTTCTCGATTTGACAGATTCTTCCTATCAAGTTCCCCTTTGTATGTCTTCCCTATACACCGCCATCCCCTCAAGCTGTCATCCTATGTTTCTCCTCCATTTCTCAAACTCCTGGAAAATGTTACCTACATTTGCTACTTCCACTTCTCTCAGTTCTCAATGCTTTGCAATCTGGCTTCCAATTCTCTTACTCAACTAAAAATGCTTTCTCCAAAGTCATCAAGGATTTTTTAAGGGCCTCATTTGATGGTCTTTTCTTAGTTTTCATCCTTCTGGATTGGTGTATTCACCACTTTCCCTGCATGGATACTTTTCCCACTCTTGAGTTTTTAGGACACTACTGAGAATGGCCTCTTGGCCAGCTCTGATATCACCAACTGAAGATAGTATCCAGCTACATGTTCCATTCTAACCCCAAGAAGAGGGCAAAAAGCCATCACAGGTTTTAATAAACGGGAAGTTAGTTGGTAAGCATTAAGTGCCTACCTTGCCAGGCATAGTACTAAGTGATGGGGGTTTCAAAGAAATCTTTACTTGAGTTTGGTAAAATGTCAAAGTCCCTTGCCTCAAGAGCTCACAATTTAAGTGGGAGAAACAACATGCAGACAACTGTGTACAAGTAAGCAATGGGCAGGATAAATCGAAGATCCTCAACACAGGGCAGGTTCTGGAAGTAAGGGGTAATGGGCAAGGTTTCTTGTAGAAGTTGAGATTTTAGCTGAGGCAGAAGCGAGAAGGGAGAGAATTCCAGGCCTGGGGGACAGTTAGCAGAAACAGAAAGAGTTAAGAGATGGACTGTCTTCTTTGAGGGATAGCAAAGAGGTCAGAAATCTGGATCATAGAGTCTGGAGAAGGAGTAACATGAATAGAGAATATATAAAGAAGACTGGGTGGGGGGGGGAGCACTAGCTTAGGCAAGTGAACTATCGCATTCTCTGAGATATCAGTTTAGTAGTCGAAAAGAGAAATCAAGTTTGTTTGATATGATTTCTTGAAGAAGGCATGCTGGATTTTTTTGTGACCATCCTTTCTTTTTCTAAACTCTCCTTCAAGAATACTAGAATTCAGGGGCGGCTAGGTGGTGCAGTGGATAGAGCACTGGCCCTGGAGTCAGGAGTACCTGAGTCCAAATCCAGTCTCAGACACTTAATAATTGCCTAGCTGTGTGGCCTTGGGCAAGCCACTTAACCCCATTGCCTTGCAAAAACTAAAAAAACTAAAAATAAAAAAATACTAGAATTCTACTGGAAATACAAGCTAATTTCACCAGCCTGCAGTTTCCAACCTCCACACTCCCTTTTGGCGAAGACTGCGATCTTCCATTCTCTTCTCTCAGCAGAAATTGTTCATGATTCTTTCAGAAGTCTAGGAAGAAGTTCTCCTGAGTTTGGTAAAATGAATGGTTCCCGGGAAGCTGGATGCTTCTTTATTCTCTCCCCAGTTATCATGTGTCTTTTTTCCTTCTGCGCTCTCATTCTAGGAGATTCTGGTCCCTATTCTAGCTCTGACACTACCCTTAAGTCCTTGGCTTGCTGAGATGCTGTTATTAAAAATTCAAGATGGAGTCACTCTTGTCATGAGTGCCCCTGTGACCCAGGGACAAGTCCCTTAATCTCTCTGGATCTCAGTTTTCCCATCTGTGAAATGAGTAGACTAGATGAACTCCAATATCCCTTCCAACTCTGAAACTATCCAAGAAAATCTCCATATAGCAAGTATCAAAGAACTGGAAGTCCTTCTCTTATTAAAAAAAAAGTGCTTATAAAGGGAGTATTCAAATTTGTAATTTGTTATTCCTCATCTGAGATGCAGACCAGTCCACTTTTTCCTTCAGCAAGGTAGATTCTTGATAATGTCCTTTTGACCTCCAGAGAAGTGCTTCACTGTGGTGTGGAAGTGACTCTAGATTCTCAAAGGTTTTAACACCACAATTCAACTTGAGAGTTTCTAACAGAAAGACAGTCTGCAGTTTTAGCCAAGTCAAGCACAGATGATCACTATAATATTGCCCATGACTATTAGATTGTGCATACCCTTTGATCCACGTGTATCACAAAGATGCCAATGAAAAAAGGAAAAGGATCTATTTATACAAAAATATTTATAGCAGCTCTTTTCCTTTGGCAAAAGACTGGAAACTGAGGGGATGTCCATCAACTGGGGAATGGCTGAACAAACTGTGCATATGATTGTGATGGAATATTTCTATGTTATAATAAATGACAAAGGGGATGATTTTAGAAAAACTTGGGAAGACTTATATGAACTGATGCAAAGTAAAATGGGCAGATCTAGGAGAATGTGGTACAGAGAAATAACAATACTGTAACTATGATCAACTGTGAAAGACATAGCTATTGAGCAGAGGTTCAATACAATGATCTAAGACAATGCTAGAAGACTCAATGAAAAATGCTATCCAACTCCAGAGAGAATTGATTAAATTAGTGTACAGATTAAAGGATATTTTTATACTTAATTTTTCTTGCTTTTTTTCTTTTGCCCATGGCTAATAAGAAAATGCTTTGCATGATTTCACATGTTTAATGGGTATCATTGCTAACTTTCTCAAAGGGTAGAGAAGGAAAGGGTGGGAAAGAACAAAACTTCAAATTTAACACAAAAAATAAATGAACATTTTAAAAAAATACTGCTATGGCAAATCCTATGAAACAAAAAAATTAAAAACTGTTTTCAGTCTTGAATGGTCCCCTTTCACTGTCACAGCAGAACTAGTAGAAAAGGGAATAGAACTTATTAAGAATCAGTTTTTAGACTGTACACATGCACTTACCTCTTGGGATCATGAGCAATATTTGTTTATCACTCAAACTTTTAAAATTGGATAGAACAATATAGTCAGCATGGCATTTCCAACAGATCTATGAAACATTTAGGAAAAAAAACACTTTTGTATTTATCTAGTCTCCCCTCTCCAAATCTTCAATTTTGCAGATTAGTAATCTCATAGAGTTGACCAAGGTCACAAAGTCAGTCAATAATAGAGCACTGTCTAGAATTTTCTCATTTCCTAGGTCAGTTTTCCTTCCACTGTTTCAAACTGCTTATTCGAAAGTAGATAGTAAGCATTATATAAATATTAGTGATTATTAAAAACATTTCTCAAAAATGAATTTGATATTTATAATACTTTATTGAGATTTATAATATTTTATTGAGAAATAACCTTGCTGTAGTGACTGAAAAACTAGTCCAGATGTATGACCACAGGCAAGTCACTTTACTACTTCCCATATGACTCCCTAGGACTAAAAGTTACAGAAATGTTTCAGTGCTGACTCAGCTGAGAAGAGCTAATTCAATCACAGCTGATCATTAAATAATGTTACTATTACTGTGTACAATGTAGTAAAAATGTATTATAGAACTTCTATTTTTTTTTTAGGTTTTTGCAAGACAAATGGGATTAAGTGACTTGCCCAAGGCCACACAGCTAGGTAATTATTAAGTGTCTGAGGCCGCATTTGAATTCAGGTCCTCCTGACTCCAGGGCCAGTGCTCTATTCACTGTGCCATCTAGCCACCCTGAGAACTCCAATTTTTTTTCTAAGAAAGATTTTATTTCTTTTGAATTTTACAATTTTCCCCCTAATCTTGCTTCTACCCCCCACCCCCCACAGAGGGCAGATCTGTTAGTCTTTACATTGTTTCCATGGTATGCACTGATCTAAGTTGAATGTGATGAGAGAGAAATCACATCCTTAAGAAGCATAAAGTATAAGAGATAGAAAAATTACATAAATAAGATAAGTTTTTTTTTAAATTAAAGGCAACAGTCTTTGTTCAAATTTCACAATTATTTCTCTGGATACAAAGGGTATTCTCAATGATATCCCAAAATTGTGCCTGACTGTTGCAGTGATGGAAGGAGTAAGTCCATTAAGGTTGGTCATCACCACTGTATTGCTGTTAGGGTGTACAATGTTCTTCTGGTTCGCTCATCTAGCTCAGCATCAGTTCATGCAACTACTTCTAGGCTTCCCTGAATCCCCATCCCTCCTGGTTTCTAATAGAACAATAGTGTTCCATCACATACATATACCACAGTTCATTAAGCCATTTTCCAATTGAAGGACATTCACTGAATTTCCAATTCTTTGCCACCACAAACAGGGCTGCTATGAATATTTTTGTCTAAGTGATATTTTTACCCTTTTTTTATCATCTCTTCAGGGTATAGACCCAGTAGTGGTATTGCTGGGTCAAAGGGTTTGCACATTTTTGTTGCCCTTTGCGTGTAATTCGAAATTGCTCTCCAGAATGGTTGGATGAGCTCACAGCTCCACCAACAAGGTATTAATGTCCCAGATTTCTCACATCCCTTCCAACACTGGTCACTGTCCGTTCTAGTCATATTGGCCAGTCTGAGAGGTGTGAGGTGATACCTCAGGGATGCTTTAATTTGCCTTTCACTAATAATTAGTGATTTAGAGCAATTTAGAACTCGTATTTTTATAAGCAAATTTTTCTAAATAATTTCAGGAAAAAATTTTCAGATGTGAAAATTCTAGATAAAACTGAGCCAAATTTAAAGTGGTCCATTTCAAAACCAAAGCAAGCAAGATTAGAAGGAAAGCAGAAAGCTGGGAAACTAATTTTGCTGCCAATATTTCTGATAAATACTTCATTTCTATTTTTAAAATTTAATTTTTTCAACTACACGCAAAGGTAGTTTTCATTTCTAAAACATACAAAGAGAACTGAGTCAAATGAATAAGAATAGAAGTGATAAATGGTCAAAGGATATGGACAAGCAGATTTCAGATGAAGAAATGAAAGCCATGTACAATCATGAAAAAATGCTCTAAATCATTATTGATGAAAGAAATGCAAATTAAAACAACTCTGAGGCACAATTCACACTTATTAGATTGACTAATAAGTCAGAAAAGGAAAATGATAAACGTTGGAAGGGATGTGAGAAAATTCATTGATGGCGGAGTTGTGAATTGATCCAACTATTTTGGAGAGCAATTTGGAACTCTGTCTAAAGGGATATAAAACTGTGCATACCCTTTGATCTAGCAATACCACTACTAGGTATGTGTCCTAAAGAGATCATAAAAAAGGTAAAATGATACACATGCACAGATAAATTTATAGCAGTTCTTTTTGTAGTGGCAAAGAATTGGATGCCCAACAATTAGGTAATGGCTGAACAAGTTATGGTATATGAATGGCATGGAGCACAATTATTTTTATAAGAAAACAAAAGTGGCTGTACATTAGAAAAGCCTGGGAAGACTTGCATAAAATGATGCTGATTGAAGTGAGCAGAACCTGGAGAACATTGTACACATTAGCAGCAACACTGTGTGCTGATCAACTTTGATGGATGAAATTTCTCTCAGCAGTTAAGAGACCTATTATGGAAAATGCTATCATAGCCAGGAAAAAAAAAAGCAAACAAAACAACTATGGAATCTGAATGTAGAGGGAAGCATACTATGTTCACTTAAAAATTTTCTTTTATGGTTTTTTCTTTCTCATGTTTTCCCCTTAGGTCTCTCTTTCACAACAAGACTAATATGGAAATATGGTTAACATGATTTTTCATGTACATCATCTATCAGATTGTTTGCTGCCATGGGAGGTGGTAGGGAAGGAAGAGTGGTAGAAAAAAGCTTGGAAAAGGATGAATATTGAAAAATATCTTTGCATGTAAAAAATAAAACAAGAAATGATGAGAAGATATATTTCAGAAAAACCTTGGAAAGACTTACATGAACTGATTCTGAGTGAAGTGAGCAGAACCATGAGAGCACTGTACAGAGTAATAGCAACATTGTGTGATGATCAACTATGATATACTTTGCCCTTCTCAGCAATACAATGATCCAAGACAATTCTTAAAGACTTGTAATGGAAAATGCCATTCATGTCCAGAGGAAGAACTAGAGTCTGGATGTAGATCAAAGCATGCTATTTTCACCTTTTCAAAATTTTTCTTAAACATTGTACCCCCTAACAGCAACATGGGGGTGATGATCAATCTTGATGGATTCCATCATTCCATCAGTGCAACAGCCAGGGACAATTTGGGGCTGTCTGCAATGGAGAATACCATCTGTGTACGGGGAAAGAACCGTGGAGTTTGAACAAAGTTCAAGAACTATTCCCTTTAATTTAAAAAAAATTAAAACATATCTTGTCTGATCTTGTTATCTCCTATACTTTTTGTTTCTTCCTTAAGGATATGATTTCTCTCTCATCACACTCAATTTGGATCAATGTACAACATGGAAACAAAGTAAAGACTGACAAATTGCTTTCTGTGGGGGGGGTGGGAAGTAAGATTGGGGGGAAAATTGTAAAACTCAAATAAGATCTTTAATAAAAGATATAAAAATAAAAAAATTTGCTTTTCTTTCTTGTGGTTTTCCTCTTTTAATCTGATTCTTTTTTCACAACATGGCTAATATGGAAATGAGATTAACATGATGGTAATGTATAATCTATATCAGATTGCTTGTTATCATGGGAAGGAAAAAAATTTGGAAGATAAAATTTTACAAAAATGAATGTTGAAAACCATCCTTACATGTAACTGGAAAAAATTGCTATTAAGATTAAAAAAAGGTGTTCAGTTTCTATAATTGATAGTTCATCAAAACTTCAAGGATCTATGTTTTCACTGGATCTACCTACAACCAAATCCATTATACCCTAGTAGATATAGTCTTTGAATGTTGCTGTGGCTAACAATTCTGTAAACTGAAAACCAACATTCTGATAAGCTTCTCCAAATTTAGCCAAGGAGGTCCTCCGGGGATAGGCACCCAGTTTTTGCTAGACTGTAAGGTTAAAGTTCTTTTATGAGGGAGGAGAATTTGAGCTCTGATGACAGTGTGGTGTCATAGTTACCTCTCTTCCCCAGCAAAGGCAACTGAATAGGGCTTTAGAGAGAATATTTCATTTCAACAAAATATTAGAACTTTATGTATCAATTTTATTCTAGTCTAAATTGTCCGCAAAATTCTCTAGTAGTTTGATTTATAAACTCTAAAAGAAACTACCATATACTGAGCCAAAATCAAATTTATTCATTTAAAAATTAAAATTAGGTTTCTTGACATACAGTTCTATGTACAGATATTATCAAGCAATCAGGATTCTTTATTTTAATTTTTTTATTTTAATTGGATGGTTGTTGAGGTTATCTCGTTCAGTAGTGTCAAACTCAAATGAAAAAGAGAGATCACCTGGATCCCCCTAAATACAGGCAGTATATTGATAACTAAATTCAATTGCATTTTTATTTATTTTGTTAAACATCTCCTAGTTACATTTTAATCTGGTTGGAGGCAACGTTGTAGCTCTGGCGTTTGATACTTCTGATCAAGTCCATTCTCCCATCTTAAAACAGGGTGGGGGGGATGTATTTTGAACTGCTTTTTTTTTTAACTTAAAAAGATGCTCAGAAAAAGCCAATTCTAGAATCTTCTTTTCATAATATAGTATCACCCCCCCCCTTTTTTTTTTGCAAGGCAAACGGGGTTAAGGGGCTTGCCCGAGGCAACACAGCTAGGTCATTATTAAGTGTCTGAGGCCGGATTTGAGCTCAGGTACTCCTGACTCCAGGGCCGGTGCTCTATCCTCTACCAAGTAGCCACCCCCTGTAATAGAGTATCCTTAAGTCTTCAGTCCTAATATTATTTTGGTTCATTTCAGGAATGGTATAATAGCTTATGCCTTGCTCTGTTGTTATTGAAATAATTTTTATTTTGACTGAATGACTTTTGTTCATGACAATAACTATTCTTGTGCAATAATTTCTAATTTTTATTTATTGTTCTCTACCAGTGTTTTCCTCTTTTTGCCAGATAACATTCCCAATTTCTGATGCCATTCTAAATAAATTCTAATTATTCTTAGTGGTTCTCTGAAATTGCCTCCAAGGGCTTCAAATCTTGCAAATTGTGCAGCGTTGAGCAGACAGACATATTTTCGGTACAGTCACAGTGAAACAAGTGACTCGGCTGCCTCTATATAATCCATCCTTTTAGAACCAATTCCAAGAAGCATGTATTTCCTTAACATTGTAATAAATTAGAAAGTTTATACAAATATGTTGAAAGAGATAAAACCATCCATCCATCCATCCATCCATCCATCCGCGTTGAAGGCAAAATTTGGCCTTTCGTGTCATTTTGTGAGAGCCTGCCGGCTGAACACAAATTCCGGGGTGCTTTTGCTGCACCGTAAATGGGGGTTCTATAACAGACTCTCGGACTCCGAGCTAAATACGCTATGAAAACCCGCCTAAGGCGCACCCCTGCCCCGGCGCCGGGACCGCTGACAAGGCTGAAGCCGCGTCTTCTTCCCGCCTGTCCGTGCGGGGCCCCTGGGCCTGTCCCCCCTTTATTATGTCCAGTGCTGCGGCGCGGACACGGCCCCGTCGCCCCTTCCCCACTCATCGATCCCAACGGGTCACGAATGAGGAGAAAGCCGCGGCGTGCCGGCCCGCTGCCCAGCTGGCATCGCTGCTGGCACCCCGGGGTGTGTCCCCGATGCCCCCAGCCCCAGGTCTCGGGGCGCAGGCAGGAGGCCGCGCGGGCCCGAAGCTCCCCGAGGGCAGGGGCTGCCCGGCGGGGCCGTTGGCACTCGGACCCGGCGGGCGCCCGCGCGGGGGTCCCGGGGGGCGCGCGTGGCCCCGAGCGCAGGAGGGCGGGGCTCCCGGGGGCGCGCGTGGCCGGGGTGGCCGAGGGTCGCGGGCAGGGCCCGGGCCGGGGCGCGCCGCCTCCCTCCGCCGGGCCGCCGCCCCGCATCCCCGGGCCTCCCCCGCGGGGCGCGCCCCGGGCCCGGCCCCGGCCGCCTCCGTGCCCCCTACCTCAAACACCACTTCTTCGTCAAACTCCGGTGTCATCCTTCTCCGCCATGCCACCCGGCCCGGCACGATGGGAAATGAAGTCCGTTCGCCGGGGGGGGCGGGGCGTGCGGGGTCGCGCGGGGCCCGAGCGCGACCCCGGGGCGGCGCCGGACTACAGCTCCCGGCATGCCCCGCGGCGGGCGGGCCCGACTTCCGGCCCCGGGCGGGGCGGGGCGGGGCGGGCGGAGACGGCCCCGCCGAGGCTCCCCGGCGGCCCGCCTGGCTGTGACAGCTGCCGCCCTTAGGGGGCGCCGGCGCGGCGGTTGCGCTTCCCCGGAGCGCGTGCCGGGGGAGCGCGCTCGCGGCGGGGAACGCCCCCTCGGGGCCGGCCGGCGGGAGCCCGCACGCGCCGGGCGGGGGCGGGGCGGGGCGGAGGGGGCGGGGCCGCTGCTGGGCTCGGGGCGCCGCGCTACTGCCCCTCGGCCGGCCGGCGCTGCCCGGAGCGCCCGGAGCGCCCGGGGCCGAGCCGCCACGGAGCCCGATGGAGTGAAGCGCGGCGCGGAGGAGGGCACGCGCGGAGCGCGGCCGCGCGGGCGCCGACATGAACCCCAGCGCCGGTGAGTGCGCCCCGCCAACTTAGTGCAAGGGGCCCGGGGCGCGGGGCGCGGAGCGCGGGGCCCGGAGCGCGGAGCCCGGAGCGCGGACCCCGGGGCGCGGGGCCCGGACCTGGAGCCCGGAGCGCGGAGCCTGGGGCGCGGAGCCTGGGGCGTGGGGCCCGGGGCGCGGAGCGCGGAGCCCGGAGCGCGGAGCCCGCGGGGCCCGGGGCGCGGAGAACCGGAGCCTGGGGCGCGGGGGACCCGGACCTGGAGCCCGGAGCTCAGAACCGGAGCCCGGAGCCCGGAGCCCGGACCGCGGAGCCCGGACCGCGGGGCCCGGAGCTGGAGCCCGGACCGCGGAGCGCAGAGCGCGGACCCCGGGGCGCGGGGCCCGGAGCCCGGAGCCCAGAATCGGAGCCTGGGGCGCGGAGCCCGGAGCGCGGAGGCCGGACCGCGGGGCCCGGACCTGCAGCCCGGACCCCGGAGCGCGGAGCCCAGAGCGCGAGGCCCGGAGCGCGGAGCCCGGACCTGGAGCCCGGACCCCGGAGCGCGGAGCCCAGAGCGCGGGGCCCGGAGCGCGGAGCCCGGACCTGGAGCCCGGACCCCGGAGCCCAGAGCCGGAGTCTGGGGGCGCGGAGCCCAGAGCCCGGAGCCCGGAGCCCGGACCGCGGAGCCCGGAGCCCGGAGCCCGGAGCCCGGAGCCCGGAGCGCCGCCGCCTCCCCCCGTCCCGGGCAGACTGGAGCTCCCTCTCCCCCGGGCCGGGAGCGCGTCGTTCTAGGGGCCATCCCGGGCACCGCACCGCGGGAGCCCCGGGGGGACCTCCGAGAAGCTGCCCGGGGGGCTCCGAGGGCGCCCGAGCTGGCAGCCCCGCTGGTGCCCCGGAGTGCCAGGAGCGTCCCCCGGGGGTCGGGCACCCGGCCGGGCGCAGCGCCCTGGGGCATGACCCCCGTGTGCGTGAGTGTGGGGGTGCCAGTGTGTGTGCCAGCGTTGGGGCCGTTCCCCAAAGGAGCCGATGGCCCGAGCCCGGGGCTGCGCCCTCACAGCCCGGCCCGGCAGCGGCCCCGGCGGCCACAAGCCTGCCCTTCGCCCTTGGGTGCCCTTCCTCCTGGCCGCCCGGGTTAAAAGGTTTTCCCGAAAGGAGCCTAAAGGAGACCCGCAAGTGAAGTAGAAAAGTGAGATTTGGCTCAAAGGATGCGAGTTTTGATTCTGAACTTGATCCTGTCCGAAACAAAGTTCCCGTGCTCTGCCGAGAGCTTTCTCTTCATCTGTCCGCTTGCCGGCGGGCGACCCCTTAGAACGACCCGCGCAAAACCTTGCCCTTGGCCGTTGCTTTCCATTCATCTCGCCACCGTTTTAAAAGAATTGTTAAACATCAGCACACAGGAAACTTAGAAACTAAGCAGAAAATTGGAATTTTTAAAAGGATGCAGGTTCTGAACCCATACCCAACCCTATCCAAAAAAAAAAAGTTTACTCGCTCTGTGGAATTCCTCTTCCTTTCAGTTTTAACTATAACATTTCCCGGTTCCCTTCAAGGTCAGCAAACATTTTTGCAGCCCCTTACTCTATGCAAAGCCTTTCAGCGTCCTCATTTCTAAGGTCAGCCTGAAAGTATCAGCTGAAGTTTCTCTGATCCTCTTGGCTTTTGTTGAAAATGGGTGAAATTTGAAACCATCACCCAAGCCTATTGACTTTCCTGGTGTGTGTGCTCCCCCAGGACAGCTACTTTTTGAGTTTTAGCACTGCCCAGTGTAATCAGAGTGTAACTTGGAAGAAATCTGAGTTTAGATAGGAGCTTTCTGTTTTAATTAGCTAACAGCAGGGATAAATAGTCATAGCTTTTTCACATGGCTCAGTTGTTCCTGTAGAAGTTCCTCTTTGATACTTTATGAAAAAGGACACATAAAAGAGCTCACTCTTGGGGCCAGAGAATGTACCCTGAATAGCCACTTACTGGCTCTTCCTCATTGAGGGCTTGATTTTTTTCCATCATCTAGGTTAAGTCATTTAACCTTAAGTTGTTTAAAAAATAAATTGCCTTACCAGTAAAAATAATTTAGAACCATAATGACTGGAAATCAAGAGACCTCCAGCTCTTTTAGGTTCTCTTTTTCAACCATGCCAATTTGTAAAATATTAATGTGTTACCTAATAGAGTTTGCATTTTCATTTAGTCAAGGTAATCTCTAATACAAAGTAGACACAAAAAATTTTAAACCATAAAGATTAAACCTAATTTGGTATCATTGATGGTAGCTTGTTTGAATTCTGAATGAAAATGATTACTTGTGTGTGTGTGTGTGTGTGTGTGTGTGTGTGTGTGTGTTTTAATGTTATCAGCTTCATAAACAAAAAATCCACAAGCATTTTTGTGGTGTTAAAAACAGGAAGGTTTCCTGTGTTTAACTTTGTTATTACTCAGTTGTTTTGTATGGTGATACAGAGAACCTTTGAGACTCCCTTTTTGTTCAGCCCATCTGTTGGGTCAGGAGGCTCTCTTTATTGTGCTGGGAAGGAAGAATGTTTCCATGTTCCTTTCCCCTCCCCCCCAATCATTTCTATAGAATGATTGGTATATTGTGTTGATCAGCTGCTTCGTGGTGTGTTTTAGAATAGCATCAGAATTAATTGAAACAATCACTTAAAAAAAAAGATATTTCCTATATGGAAATGGGTAGTTCACCTAGATCTGTTTATAGACATTGCCGATGGTTTATTTTATTTTGATAAGAAAAATACACAGAAACCCAATACTATGGTAAGTAGTTGTTTCATGTTTTTTAGGGGGCTGAGAGACTCCTTTTGGCCTGCATTTAAAATAATGTTAAGCAATGCAATTTTTTTTAAAATTTAGCATCTATACAAAACAAAAGATTATCATGATTCTGTACATGGAAGCCATTCTGTTTTATTGCTTTCTGTCCTTACTTTTTTATTGTTTGACAGAAACACCTGGATTCCAAGAAATAGCCCTTGTAAGGATGTACCTTGGGCAAGGTACATAACTGGGTCTTCTGACTTTCTTATTGATGGATCATTTAAAGCCCTACCTTAGAACTTTATTATCAGTGTGACAGTGGGCAAGTCACCTGCCCTTTCTGAACCTCAATTTCCTCATCTGCAAATATTAATACATGAGCCAAAATTTATTAACCACCCACCTAAAGTCCAAGAGAGGGATACAAAAAGGAAACAGCCCCTGCCTTGTTGTTATGTTGTTTTAGTCATGTTTGACTCTTCATGAGGTGAAGTGACTTATCCAGGTTTATACAGCTACAAAAGTGGCAGAGAGCAGACTTGAATTCAGGTCCTTCTGACTCCAGGGCCTTACACTTTCCACAATCCCTCTAGGAGTTTACATATCAGTGATTGTTGTTGTGTCATTGACAACAGCATTGCAGTGATAGAGAATATATGAATATCTTTATATACTGGGTATATGCAAAGTGAATCCTGTGCTCTTTGCAGAGAAAGTAAGACTGAACAGCCACTAGAACAACTGGTACTTAACTCGGGCTGCTTCTTTAGGAGCAAATTAGATAATTAGATAGTTTGCATACCCATTTGGGTTTTTCTTAGCAAAGATACCAGAGTGGTCTGCCATTTCCTTCTCCATCTCATTTTACAGATGAGGAAGCCGAGGCAAATAGGGTAAAGTGACTTGCGCAGGGGAAGTGTCTGAGATCAGATTTGAACTCGGGTCTTCCTGACTCCTGCCTGGTGCTCTATCCACTGAACCCCTTAGTTGTGTCCTGGTGCAAAGCTAGGGCTTATTACATATTTGTTGAAGGATTGCTTAGATCTCTACCCCAGAGTTATATTAATGTGTGGTTGTAGACCAGAAACATTGGCAAATCATCCATCTGTTTAACTAATATCACAAAACAGCTGGACACTGAGTCACCCAAAGCCCCAAAGTGTAGAAGCCCACCCTGGCCATCTGCAAAGCAACGCTGTACAGTTGCTGACTAGGACATTGGTACTATTTACTAATATATTTCTTAGCTTCCTACCTTATTTGCCTCTTGAGTTAAGCAGCTGTATAAATAAAAGACTTGAAGCATCTTTTTCAGAAGATGCAATAGAATTCAATCCAGAATATGAGGTTCCCCGGCCTGGCTGCCTTCCAAACACTGATGAAGAGTTATTTCAAGTGTTTTCAGATTCGAGAACATACGCATCATATTTCTGATGATTTGTCGTCCTTTGAACGGTATTGCTTCAGACTGGGAAATAGCTTCAAAGCCTCCCTTCCTGTGACTCAGTTACTATTGGATTTATTTTAAAAAAGCCTATTTAAAAATTATGAAGTGATAATAATTAAATTAAAGTAAATTAAGAGTAATATCCCTGCTAACTTTTCAAAATATTCTATACTGTAGAAATGCAACTTTTTTCCCCATGCATTCACCCTAACCAAGGTGTAATTTTTTATGGTTTAGTTGTTTTTAGTCATGTTCAAGTCTTTGTGATTCCATTTGGGGTTTTCTTGGCAGAGGTCAGTAGGGTTAAGTGACTTACCCAGGGTCATCTGTAGCTGGATTTGAACTGAGGAAGATGAGCCTTCCTGAATCCAAGCCTCATGCTCTATCACTGTACCACATTGTTGTTTGTCCTTCATTCCAAAAGAGAACCATGGTTTCAGCGAGTGGATGTCATGACATGGCAAGTGAATTGAATTCAAGTTAGGGAGGGCTGTGTAGTCACTATAAGTATTTTCTCCTCTAAAACCATCTGAGTCCAGTGGCCAGATATGGAACGGGATGACTAGAGATGGGTCTGGATCCAGTGGGAGACCTTGGCCTTTTTAAACTAAGGTTTTACTTTATTTTATTTTTGTCAAAGCAATGGGGTTAAGTGACTCGCCCAAAGTCACACTGCTAGGTGTGAGATGGATTTGAACTCAGGTCCTCTTGACTGCAAGTCTGGTGCTCTCTCCACTGTGCCACTCCCTAGCTGCCCCTAAACTAAGGTTTTTTATCAGGTCTCATTTTGACTGAGGTAACCCCTATTGAAAGATGAAGGCTAGGTAAGAAATGAGGCAAAAAAAAAAATCTTTTTTTTTTCATTTTTTTTTTACACTGGGGCTAGTCATCAGGAAATACTTAGTAAATATTCAGTAGGTTTACAGAATTGCACATCAGTTCCCCTTGTTAACCTTTTGGGGAGTCAGCCCCAGTCCATCAGAGGCAGCTCAGTGGAGTAGCTAAAGCTCTGGACCTGGAATCAGGAAGACACTCTCCCTGTTTTGCCTCAGTTTCCTCCTCTGTAAAATGGAAGTAATATAGCACCTGCCTCCTGGGTGACTGTTATCAAATGAGATAATGTTTGTAAATTACTTTGTAAACCTTTAAAGTACTATGTAAATGATAATTATTATTATCAGCGATAATATTAAAATATTTATATGACAGGGAGCTGTAACACAAAAGACAGCTGTCTTGTGGTAGAGGGATTAGATTAGATAAATCCTCCTTGGCTCCAGAGGGCAGAGCCGGGAGCAGTGGCTGGGAGTTGCTCAGGTGTTTCAGTTGTGTTCAACTCCTCATGACCCCATTTGGGGCTTTCTTGGCAAAGATCCTGGAGTGGTTTGCCATTTCCTTCTCTGGCTCATTTTACAGAGGAGGAAATTGAGGCAAACAGGTTTAAGTGGCTTAACTGAGGTCACACACATCCAGTAATTGTCTGAGGCAGAAGTTCTTTCCAGGTCTTCCCGAAACCAGGCCTGGTGCTCCATCCACCATGGTGCCCCTATGAACAGATATGCTGTAAAAGGAAAACATCTCTGCCCTCTCCCCCAATACCATTTTAATGGAGGAAACAATCAATGTGCAGACATAAATGCAAATGCTTACGTGTTTATATATAGACTATACATTTAATATCGATAAATGTATTTCTTGAGTAGATGGAAAATAAATGTGAATGAGTTTCATCCTTTGTATCTTTTGGATTGGATTGCTCCTTTGACAAGAAACCTTAGTAAAACTTTTCCTGGTGTTGGCATTCGTTCTATCTCCAGATTATCTTTCCAACCTTCTTTCATGTTACTCCCTTTCACATGCTCCATGTTCCATCGAAATGTCTGTCCTCCCACTCTCACAGTCTAAGAATCTTCATTCACACTTCCCCCCTTGCCCAGATCAATGCCTTGTCCTAGGAGATACTTAGTTAAATACTTGTCAAATGGAGTGACTTTAACCAGCCTGGTACCCTAACCTTTTCCAAACCCCTCTCCCTCTATGGTCTAGCCAGGATGGCTCTCTTGTTGCATCTCACCTGGAACTGTCTCACATCGCTGTACCTTTGTGCTGGCCCTGATTCTCTCCACCCCACTCCTGGAACAGTCCCTGATAACCTTACTAGAGTCTTGTTGGATGAATGAATGGGACAGGCCATTACTGGCTCCTCTTCGGTCACCGTGTTTCCTTCAAAACGACTTTCCATATGGGAACTTTCCTAATTTCCCCTCATTACTAGCACCTTCCTCTCCTGTCTGTTCTATATCATCTATTAGTGTATTTATTTTTATATGTTTAGTTTAAATTTATGTGTGTCCATATTATGTCTTTGGATAGATTTTAAGTTCCTTGAGGGTTCCCCCATTTTTTGGCATACATATGTATGTATTTATAATATTTGTATAGACAGTTATTTAAATTTATGTGTATATATATATTCACATGTTCACATGGATTATCTGCATCTGTACTCACACATACATAGGCTTATGTGTATACACATATATGTATATAGTACTCATATGCACATCGACATTTCTACTATCATTTATTTTATATAATTATTTAATATCTCTATACTCATATATTTATTTTATTTTTAAAGTTGACTTTGGAAACATATGAGATTTATTTTGCAAATATATAATTGTTTCCTTTGCATTTGGTAAAGCAACTAGCTTGAATGAAGCATGATCTAGTATTTGGCTACTTTTCTTAAGCACGTGGATTCTTGGTTGACTTGAGAAAGAAGAGGACAGTCCTTTTCCTCCTCTTGTTTCTTTAAATAGATATGCAGTGGATAATAGCTCCAGCCTGGAGTCAGGAAAAAAGAAGAATTCAAATATGGCCCTGGACAGTTAATATCTTCTGTGAGACCCTGGGCAAGTCACTTAACCTCTGTCTGCCTCAGTTTCCTCAAGTATAAAATGAAGGTCATAACGGTACCTACCTCAGTGTTATAGGGGCAGCTAGGTGATGATGCAGTGGGTAGAGTTCTGGACCTGGAATCGGGAAGATCAGAATTCAAATGCAACTTAAGACACTAGCGCTGTGACCTTGGGCAAGTCACTTAACCATGTTTAACTAAGTTTCTCATCTGTAAAATGAGATGGAGAAGGAAATGGCAAACCATTCAGATCTCTGCCAGTAAAATCCCAAATAGGGTAAAGAAGACATTGGACATGACTGAAAAATAGTGGAACCACATAGGATTGCTGTGAGGACTAAATGAAGTAGTATTAGTAGACACTGGATAAATCCTTGTCGCCTTTCTCCCCTCCCCTAAAGCCTCCCCTCCACCTAAAGTCTCAGACTTTGATGTGAGATTTGCTAAATGTAACAGGGAACCCCAGAATGGGAATTATCTTGACTAACATGTCTCCCAGTCCAAAGGTGATACGTGAAAATGCTTGCCCAGGGTCAAATAGCTAATTGTTGAAGGTGGTATTGGAACATAAATCTTTTTCTTCACTCTCAGTTACATATTCTATACACTACTTCCAGAGTCTAATAGCTAATTTCTCTTTCTTAAAAAGAAAATCACCAGCTAATGGCCTCTGGAACAGACTGGAAATGTTATTGTTTTTTATCAGTTAGTAGTCATGGACTATTTAAATTTAAATTTTATTTTTGATTATTATAATTTTTTTAGTTTTTTGCAAGGCAGTGGGGTTAAGTGGCTTGCCCACTTACACAACTAGTTAATTATTAAGTGTCTGAGGTCGGATTTGAACTCAGGTACTCCTGACTCCAGGGCTGGTGCTCTATCCACGGCACTACCTAGCTGCCCCTTATTATTATAATTTAAAAATTAATTGCTGTAAGTAAAATGCCAGGGGTCTTTATTTACCCTTAAGAGTGATCACTCTTAGCATACAGGAAATACAACACCTGACTATCCATAAACACTTAATAAAAGGATATTGATTGGCGGAATCCAATTGTATTGATGATAGTTTTAGTGGTAATCCCGTGTTATACCTCAGTTATTATATTTGAGGGAAAAAAACCTGCCTTACATAACATGTTGTTTCTACAAGATCTACTTAGTTAAAGCAGCACAAAGCAATTAGTTGTTTAATAACTATATTATAGAATGCATGATTCAAATTCAGTCATTGGGTAAGAGCCTACTACAGTTCAAACTGGCAATGAGATCAGACATTGGCCTTGCCCTCAGGCAAGGTTTAAAATCAAAAATCAAGGTTAAAATCAAAGCTGTTAAATGAACATTTGCTAAAACTGCAAGTTGGAGTTGGAGTGTCTGTACACCGTGGATATACAGGCCAGTACCTTGAACATAAAATGAAAGTCCAAGGTGGATTATCAGTTTGGGAAAAAATATTCCTTTCTTTATATTAAAAAAAAATTCAAGTCATGCCAACATTTAAAAATTTAATAGTACTTTGTTTTTCTAATTATATGTAAAAACAGTTTTCAGTATTCATTTTTAAGAAAGATTTTGAGTTTCAAATTTTTCTCCCTTCCTCAGGAGGTAAGCAGTCTGATATAGGTTATAAACATGTGCATCATGTAAAACATTTCCATATTAGTCATGTTGTAAAAGAAGAAAAAGAACAAAAGGAAAAAGGCACAACCCCCCCCTCCCCTCTGAAAATGAAATTAGTATGCTTTGATCTGCATCCAGACTCCATCCATTCTTTCTCTGGATATGGATAGCATTTTCTCTTTAAACTTTTGAAAGTTAAAAGGTTTTCAGGGTGATGGAAATGTCTGTTAAGAGAACTTGTCCACTATTTTGTTGATGAATTCCATGAATGAACATGAACAGAATGCTAGGACTATTAATCAAAAAGTATCTGTTTTAGAGAATCAAAATGCTACTAGATTTCAGTTGATATTGTTTTGTGGTTTGTGGTTTGATCTGGATTAAGTAGTGTTTATGAATGAATGAATGAATGAATGAATGAATAAAACATTTATGAACCACTACTAACTGTTTGAGATATATATATATATATATATATATATATATATATATATATATATATATATATATGTTTTGGGAATAGCACTGGAGAAGTAAGACAATTCCTATTAAGAGATTACATTCTAATGGGAGAGACAACATAGTCTGAAATAGGCTGCATGTCATATGTCTTTCCCTTCCTTCCTCCCCTTCTTCCTCCCCTTCTTCCTCCCTTCTTTTCTTTCTTCTGCAGTTGAGGTTAAGTGATTTGCCCAAAGTCATACATCTATTCAGGTATCAGAGGCTTAATTTGAACTCAAATCTGCAGGACTGGTGCTCTATTCACTGTGGCCTTTGGCAGGTCACTTGATGAGGTAACCTCTAAGGTTATATTTTATTTCTTGATCTGTGAGGAGGATGAATGCCATCTTGCCTCAGAAGAGGCAGCCAAGTGGTACTGGCGATAGAGCTGTGACATGGGGCAGGAAGAGCAGAGATTGAGTCCGGCCTCAGATACCTGCCAGCTTAATCCTGGTGCTTCCCCTCTGTGGGTCATTTCTCCTTTGTGCCAGTTGTTTGCATATTGCCTTCCCCATTAGATGGTGAGCTCCTCCAAGGTAGGAATTGTCTTTTGCCTCTCTTTGTATCCTTAACACGGAATGCTAAGCACATGGTGGATATTTAATATTGATTAATCTATTGATTTTTCCCTCTCTTAGCATCAGTTTTCTTATATGTCAATGGGGTAATAACAGTACAGACCTCAAAGACTTGTGGGGGAACATGAGAATCAATGTTTGTAAAAGTGCTTTATGAACCTTAAAAGCAAGCATAATTGTGAGATGTTTCTTTTATTAACATTTGTTTTCTTTCTTTCTAGAAACTAAGAAGCCACCCTTGGCCCCCAAGCCCAAGTTTTTGATAGGAAGTAAGCCTGCACCGCCTCCCATTGCACCCAAACCGGATGTCATGGTTTCTAATGTCCTTTCAACAAAGACCTTGAAACCTGCCATAGCCCCCAAGCCAAAAGTCCCAGTTCCTGACACCAGGCTATCCCCATCCAGGAAAAACCTCCTTCCCCTAGAGGAACATAAACAGGATTTCTCGGAACACACGGACAAGCTTCAGTGTCAGAATGGAGAGGACAAGAGAACTCCTTATATCCTCCCTGTGTGTTCATCGAATACAGAGTATATCCATAACTGTGGCAATGGAGACAGTTTGTGTGTTAAACACATTGCTTTAGAGCATCTCGAAACACTTGAAAACTTAGAAAATATCAACACTGAGGACCCTCTGCCTGTTCCAAAGGCTAAGAAAAAGTGTGATGCTCATAGCGAAAAAGTGGGGAATAGGAACCGGGTAGTGTTAAAGGCCAGCATTCTGGAGGAGAAATTAAAAGACGTTTTTTTAACACCCATTGGCTCCTCCCCTGCAGCTTCCTCTTTGAAGCCCAGACCGACCAACAGCCTGGAAATGGACAGCAGTTGTGATGCTAATGGGGAGTTCAGCACTGAGATTCCAGATTCATCACAATCTCTCTCTGATTTTGATGAGGTTCCTCAGACCCATTCCTGCTATGTGAAGTTTACTGGCAATGGAGTCCAAATGCTTGAGACCAGTCAGGATTGGCCCAAAGTCGGCATGAATGGTGTTTGCTCAACTGACCAGGAGGCTGGGGAAAATGATCAAGTGAGAGGTGCTCAGGTTGTAGAGAGAGATAGTCAGAAAGGAGAAGCTGAGGACACCACTGCCTCAGGAAAGCCCCTGGCACCATGCAACAGAAGCCTTCCGACTCCAAAGCCCAGAGTGCCCCGGCTGGCACGTCTAGTTAGGCAAGAGTATGTAGATGCCACAGGGGAAAGCAGTGAGGAGCTAGGTAATTTGCAGGATGAGTCCTCTCCTCCTATTGAACAACATGTGAAAAACTCAAATAAAATCCCTCTTTTGGGATCCGGTGTTTTGTGTAACCAGGAATCTGATGAAAAAGAACAGGGAAATAAGAGTGAATTGACTCTAGACTCTCGGAACAGAAAGAACACAAGAAGTCTGACAGCTTCTGAAGACCAAGATGAAGCCATTCACCAGCATGTTCTGTCCCCTGAAATATCTCACAAGGTTGAAAGGGTCGAAGATAGTCCCCATGCAGATTTTACTTCCCAACCTGAAGGTTGCACAGTAGCTGATGCTCAAGAATCACCTGATGTGGACCGAAGGGCCAGTTTTACAAAATGTAATACGCAGTCCATGAGTCTGCCGACACAGCTGAAGCTGACTTACAGCCATTTGCCTTCTCCCACTCTCCTGCATAGCTCTCTATTTAAAACTGATAAAGAGGTCACCACCAGTGATGAGAGTCCCATAAAAATTGCCCCCAAAAAACCTCAGAGGCACAGCTTGCCAGCTGCCGGGCGTCTTAAGAAAGCTGCTTCTGAAGAACTCTTGGAAAATAGTTCCTACCCTTCTTATGAAGAAAGGAACCCAGAGAGGGTCCTGGACAAATCTTGTCTTAGGCATTTGGCCGCCAAAGAGCATGGTATGTCGTCTTCCTTTGACATGCCAAAACTTATCAAAACTTCGGAAAAGCCAGTATGGAAATTACCTCATCCTATTCTGCCCTTTCCAGGAAACCCAGAATCTTTCAGGTCTGCCAACCTGTCTTCCAACAGTGAGTCCTTCCCTTCCCTCACCAAACCTCGAGCCAAGTCGTTGTCGGCCATGGACATGGATAGATGCAATAAGCCTTGTAAAGACCCTCAAAAGAAAAATTCCTTGAGGAAGTTGCTTAACATGAAACTGTCCCTCTGTTTGATGAAGAGTGACTTTCATAGGTTTTTGTCAAAGGGTAGCCAGGTTGGAGAGACATCCACAGGTCGTCCTTCCAGTAGGGATGGTAGAATAATTGATAATGGTCAGCAGAGCATGCCCTTGGTAGATGAGAAGAGGGGCAAACCAGTTAAGGCACATTCTGCAGAAACACATAGCCCGGCCTCCCACAAGAAGAGAAGGATGTATCGGAGTCAGGTGGACCTTCCTAATGGTCCCAAAGCTGAATCTTTGGATGACCAGATGCTATCCAGGGAAGGGATGCCATCTACCCCTTTTAATTCTGGAGCAAGTAACTGTGCCCCAGCATATGAAAACATTTGTCGCTTTGAGGAAACTCCAGAGTACGAGAATTTGCCATATACCTTGTCATGGCAAAATCCTACCACTGATGCAAATGAATATGAGTTAGAAGATCCATATGTAGCTTCAAGTAGCCAACTCCCTGAAGCATCAGGACCTCTGCCTTCCAGGTAACCTGTAGTTTATTATTATTTTTATTGTTCTGGTCATTTTGTTTTGTCTTTGTGCTAAATCAATTTTGGATATAAATGGTACAGGGACAGTGTGTTGTCCTTTTTATATTTATTGCTTGATGAGCTATTACACAGGGGAATAAAATGATATTGGCAGTTGATTGTAAGTACAAAGGGGGAAGGGAATATATCTATATTCTACCTTCTCTGGGCTATGTAAAGTGCTTTTTTTTAAGAACTTTGTATTTAATTATTTTATTTTTATTTATTTACATGCAAAGATAATTTTCAGCATTCATCTTTTTGTAAACTTTTGTAAACATTTTTCTACCTTCCTCCCCCTTCCCCACAAAGATAGAGATTATATATGTACAATCATGTTTAATAAAAGAAAAAAGAAATCCTAAGGGGAGAGTGGGGGATCAAAGTCAAGAATGTACTTTAATCTAGTGTTTAGCAAAAGGGCTAGGACAGATTGATTAAACAGTAAGTTGATTAAATTCAAAGAATTTAACTTAATTTGCTTAATTTCTTTAGGGAATTTCCATATTAGTCATGTGAAAGAAGAATCAGAACAAAAGGGAAAAAAATTTTTTAAAAAAGTAAAAATAGTGTGCTTTGGCCTTCACAGTTTTTTTCCTCTGGTTGCAGACAGCATTTTCCATCATAAGCCTTTTAGAAATGAAATACTATCTCATTAGATCCTCACAATACCCAGCTAAAGTAAATGCTGTTACCTCCAATTTACAATTGAAGAAACAGAGAGGAACAGATTAAGTGACTTGCCCAGAGGCACACAATTAGTAATGTATTCAGAGGCACTGTTTGAACTCAAGTCTTCTTGACTCCAAAGTTTATCTGTTAGAATAACTTGGCTCTTGTGGGGATTTAGGATTTGGGATTTTTGTTTGGGGGAAGAGAAGGACAGAGGAGATGAGAACTATAATTTCATGGATGAAGAAATTCATTCTATCAAAGCAGATCAACACCTCTTTTGTAATTGAGTTATTTTGAATAGTTTTTTGTTAGAGGCTGGCAGTTCCCCATCCATTTTCCCTTGACTGCCTCTCATTTTTGTTATAATTGACTTTGTTGGTGTTATCTCAGATGGTTTATGAGTCCCTTCATATGCAGAGGGACCTTGTAAGCTCAAGGCACCTTCCACATACAAGATTCAATAAGTTGGAAATTGGTGATTTGATGGGTGCTTGCCACAGAGTAAGCCATTTATGGGTAATAGAATTAGATAGAATTGCATTCACACCATCATCTCACTGATGAAAAATCAAAGACACTAAGAAGGTTGATGGTTTGCCAAGGGCTGCACAATTCTTAAGTGTCTGTTGGGATCTGAACCTATGTCTTCTTGGCTTCAGATGCAGCCCTCTGTCCATCACACAGAAGTAGCTGTGTTTTGTATTAGTGGGAAAAGAATCAACGAGGCAAAAAACTGTTGAGGTTTTGAAGGGCAGCCAGATGGAGTCAGGAGAACCTGATTTCAAATCTACCAATACATGCTTACTAGCAGTGTGACCCTGGGAAAGTCACTTCACCCTGTTTGCCTCAGTTTCCTCATCTGTAAAATAAGTTGGAGAAGGAAATCCAGTATTTTTGTCAAGAAACTCCAGTGGGCCGGCAGAGTATGAAACATACTCAACATGAACAAAGTTGAGGTGTTGACAAGATTTTGTTGTTGATCTGATTCTTTGAATCAAAGCAAATTCAGTTAAATTCTTTGAATTTAATCAATTTACTCATTGTTTAATCAATCTGTTCTAGCCCTTTTTTGCTAAGCATTAGATTAAAGTACATTCTTGATTTTGATGCCCCAGTCTCCCCTTAGGACTTCTTCTTTTCTTTCAAAAAGTTCATATTTCATTTTCTAAAAACACTTTGAGAAATGATTAGTGTTGTTTTTTAAGTGAGGAGATGGCTGACTTTAATCTTCCCCTTCCAGTCTCTTGTATTCCTCTTAATGGATAGCTTTAATGGGAGTGAAGAGTCAAAGGTCACAAGATTTGTGGAATACTAGGTCTGCCAACTGAATGACTTTGGGCAAGTCATTTAACCTGGCTGTGTCTTAATTTCTTATCATTACAATGGAGATGATAGTAGCCATCCTTCGGGGTGTGAGGGATCAAATGAAAGAAGGTCCATGCATTCTATTGGTTTGGTCTGGTCAAGAGCAGGCTACCTCATCTCAATGAGGGGACAAAAGCAAATAGAGCAGGTAATAATGAAGTGGGATTGGGCAGACAGCCTGGCAATGTGAAATTGGGGCAGAATGGGGAAACCTGGCCTCAGATAGACCAAGGTCAACCATGGAGCATCTAGAGAGGTTTGAGCCTTTTCTTGATTGTGGTTTTTTTTTAATGTGACTTATTGCCCTTTCTCTTTGTTTTACTTGAAGAAGCTCAGTTATGGATAGCTCCACACTCCACAGCAGAGAGTCCCTATCCTGTGTGGAAAATACCTTCTTTGAATGATGGCAGGCCTAAGTAGGGAAAGAGAAGTTTTGCATCTGTGATTACCCCTGTGGATGTTCCCTTCCATGATAAAAGATAACAGCTGTCTCTTTGCCTTGGTGGTAATGAGGCTCTTACTCTGGGGACCATGAACTTGTTTTTAAAACTATTTTAATAACAATATTTCAATGGAATTGGTTTCTATTGTAATTCTTGTGTTTTATTTTGTCTATTTAAAAATAAGATTCTGAGAAATCTTGAGCAGATAAGATACCAAAAAGCTTAAGAAATGCCTATTCTACTCTAGCCACTCAAATATCCATTATCTCATCATTTTCACTAAAAACCCTCTTTCTTATCCCTCCTCCCCACTGGAATGGGTAGTATTAATTCAGCTTAACCAACTTTGAGCTGCTTGCTATTCAGGCCCTGGAGGAGAAACTGAGATACTTGGTCATATCTATTTCTGTTTTGGACATCGAGACAGAAATTCCTAAGGCTTCACTGTTCTGCAACTAATTTAAACTTCTGTAGGTATTATTTCATTTTGAAAATGAAATGATGGAAAAGAGTCTGTTTGGAAAGCAGAGAAGGAATGCATCTCCAAATTGGGTGGGAGGTTTTTGATGTCATTATTCATCCAAAAGGCAGCTGTTAATAGTATTTTTACATTGTTATTTTTTTAAAATTTTTTTAGATTTTTTTTTTTGGCAAGGCAATGTTAAGTGAGAATTCAAAAAGGGGAAAAAGATAGTTCTTGCCCTCAAGGAACTTTCAGTCTATTAGGGGAGACTACTTGCAAATATATATATACCAAAAAAAAAAAAGCTATATATAGAATAAATCAGTAAATAACAGAGGAAAAGCCACAGAATTAGAGAGTGAGGAAAGCTTCCTGTAGAAGGTGAGATTTTCGTTGGGCCTAAAGGAAGCCTATAACTTTATAGAACTACATATATACTTATATTATCTATCTACAGAAATAATATTTATTATATATAGATATATCTTATGTATATACTATATATATTTCTTTATAAATATAAGCATCTTATATATAGATATGATCTCTGTATAGATATAAATGGCTTATATCCAGATGTATTATCTCTCAGTATAGCCTATATCAATATTTATAGATATAGATATGTGTACATTAATATTTATAGATCTATAGAGGATAAATGCATATGTAGTTATATTTATATCTATGTAGATATATTTGTTTATACATTTATATCTCTATATATGTTTTCTATATATATATTTATAGCTACATAACTTTGTTTACTGTATATATATTTATAGCTATATATACTTGCTCTATATATTTATATAAATATATGCTTGCTCTCTCTCTATATATAGATAGATAAATGCTTATCATATATCTATATAGATGTATGCTTACTGAGTACATATAATACAAATACATTTTGTATCTATATGGATATATATATTTACTATATCTATTTTTATCTATAGATATACAGACTTCCTTTAGGCCCAAGTAAAATTCCATCTTTTATAAGAAGCCATCTCCAATCCTCTTAATTCTAGTGCCTTCCCTCAGTTAATATCCATGTGTTAGATCTATATCTATAGAGACAGGAAGAGATCTATTTATACATACACCCAGGCAATTCCATCCATTAGGTAACTCCTACTGCCCTTTTAACATGTTGCCTGGAGTACTGAGAGTCTAAAGATTACCCAGCCAGTCCATGCCCTTCCTGACAGTCAGATCACCTCTTTATCCATGGTGGTGGATTGAGAGAATTTATCTCAAGTAAATATAAAGTGACAACAAGAGATAGGAGGCACAGTGGATGGAACACTAGATCTGGAGTCAGGAAAGCCTGAGTTTTAATCCTGCCAAAGATGTTTAGTGACTGTGTGGCTCTGGACAAATCACTTAACTTCTCTTGCCTCAGTTTCCTCATTAGTAAAATGGGGATAATAATATCGCCAACCTACTTGGGTAGTTGGGAGGATTTTGTGATTACAGTAGTTGTGAAGTTGTGATAATTTTTATAAAGTGCTAAATGATATAGAAGGCTAGCAGCTATTATTATTCTGCCTGGGACATCAGGGAAGATCTATTGGTGTTACATGCCCCGAATCCTGCATAGTTTTGTTGTTGCTGTTCAGTTGTATTCAGCCCTTTTGATCCCATTTGAGGTTTCCTTGGCAAAGACAGTGGAATGTTTGCCATTTCTTTCCCCAGCTCATTTTACTGATGAAAAAACTGAGGCAAACAGAGTTAAGTGACTTGCTCAGGATCACACAACTTTAGCCCTGGCTCCCTATCTACTGCACTATGATTACCCAGGCTTTCCTGATAGGGTTCACTGCACTAGCAACCTGCTCAAATGTCTGGAATTTTGTCCACTTCCTAGGAGAAACAAAAGGACTTTTTGAGTCATCAGACAACTAGAATGGCAGAAAGGCGTTTGTAATCTAGAGCCCTTACTGGAGGTCATGGAAAACAGAGAGAAGTCCAGGACAGATTGCTGGGATCAAGTCCATCACCCTGGTAAAGGGTAAATGTCTTTTCTTCTTATGATTGGACTTTTCCCCAAGCTAATCCTAAATTGCTTTATGCAGTTCCAAACAAGATTCTTTCAATCTCTTGAATTATGGAAGTGAACTTGGGGGTCTTGAGGCATGAAAAAGTTCTCATGGTAAAAACTTCAAGTGCTTAATTAGAAATCATGTTTAAACCTAGAGAAGAGCAGAGAAAAATCCACCTTCTCTCTTTTTTTTTTTTTGCAAGGCAAAATGGGGTTAAGTGGCTTGCCCAGGGCCACACAGCTAGGTGATTATTAAGTGTCTGAGACCAGATTTGAACCCAGGTACTCCTGACTCCAGGGCCGGTGCTTTATCCACTGTGCCACCTAGCTGCCCCCCACCTTCTCTTTTCTTTCATTGATGGACAATTGGAAAGTTGCAACATCAGATAGAATCTGTTTTGGGTTGGTAGTGCTAAATTGCTTTTTTTCCAATCTTTTTTTTTCTGTGCCAAAAGGAAGATCATTTCAGATAGGGGTGGAGAGAGAGGGAGGGATATATTTAGAAATGAACATACATAAAAATACAAGATGTCATATGTAGTTTTTCCTTTTTTTTTTTTTACAAAGCAGTGGGGTTAAGTGACTTCCCAAGGTCACACAGCTAGATATTTATTAAGTGTCTGAGGTTGGATTTGAACTCAGGTCCTCCTGACTTCAGGGCTGGTGCTCTATCCAGCCAAACATTTTTTAAAAGCAGAATTGAATGACCATTCCTGAGTATTTTTGATTTGTATTTTTCTTATTAGCAATTAGTCTTCATGTCACAGGGCTTTAAGATTTACATAAATAGACTATTTCAGCTGTTTTAGGGATTTGGGAATCTATTTGAAATATTTCTTTTAAAATTTATGATTGGGGGGCGGCTAGGTGGTACAGTGGATAAAGCACCGGCCCTGGAGTCAGGAGTACCTGGGTTCAAATCTGGTCTCAGACATTTAATAATTAACGAGCTGTGTGGCCTTGGGCAAGCCACTTAACCCCATTTGCCTTGCAAAAAACTAAAAAAAAATTTATGATAAATACCTTGCATTTATATTTGCATTAATTTGTGATTGTCTCTCCCCTTCCCTTATTAGAAAGCCCTCCCTTATAACAATGATTAAAAAAAAAAAGGGAAAAAAGCTGGTTTATCATGACACATTTCCTGTGTCAGTGTCTGCAACATTCCTCATTCATGATCGATCCCCTACTGATGCCAAGAGAGGAGGATGTCTTTTCTCTACCTTTTTCTGATGGCTTGAGATTAATCATTATACTTCTATGTGACATTCAATTTGGTTTTGTTTCTCTTTCCACATAATGTGATTTCTTTGGGAAATAGGGATTTTTGAATTTCCAGTGGTGGCCAGATGAATCATGAGGATTGCAACCTGTTTGTGAGTGGAGGAATGAACCATTACTGATTTTTAGTGAAGGAGAAAGCAGTTTCAGATCCCTTCAGTATGACTGAGAATCATTGTAAATTTTGGTTATGATTGGTTCCTTGTTCTCTTATTTTTGAAACACTTTGAGTTCAATGTACTGTTTTGGGAAAAGAAACTAAAAATTTAATTACCACACTGTGATTTCTAGAGAAATGGTATACCAGGTCCTGCTTCCTATTTTAACATCAAACAGAATGACAGAGACTTAAGTTGGCTTTATGTAAGGAAATGCATCAAACCACCAACTGATGTTTGAATACTGGATCTGGTGACTTAGGTCTAGCTATCATGTATGTATATCCATACACATATGCACATGCATATGGACACAGCCAAGGATTCACACACATATATTTATGAACATGGAAAATCATAGTACTGTCTATATGCATGTAAGCACACATACAGGTGTGCCCATGCAACCAATCCTTGCATGCATGCATTATGTACATTGTAGTACTATTATAACACTGTGTGATAATGCATGTACTACATATTATTATATGGTTACATGCATATGAGTTCCTAAATGAATATATGAATTCTTATGTGTGTTTGTATATGTGTTTCTATCTGCATATGTATACACACAAAAATGTGTATGTCAGAGGATTATATGTGTGTATATAAATTCAGTATATAGATATAAGATTTGTTTTTTCCATGATGATTCATCAGAATAAGGGCTATAGTGGAGAATTACCTCAAACAGCTAAAATTCTCAAGGCCATTTCCCCAGTCCTTAAATATTTTCACTATTTTGTGGAAAATTGCTTTATTAGCTATTTCCTCTTTTACTAACATCTCTAGAATATCGCCCTAGTAATCAAAGTCTGTCCATCCCTCCAATTCAGATACCTTTTATGTGTCTTCTCTTAGAATATAAATTCTTTGAGCACAAGGGATTAACTTCCTCTTTTGCTTGTATTCTACTCCTTAGCAAAAACTCAGCCAATTTTTAACAATTAGTTGTTTCTCAGTTGAATCCAATTCTTCCATGACCCCCTTTGGGGTTTCCTTGACAGAGTTATTAAAGGGGTTCACCATTTTCTTCTCTGTTCACTTTATAGTTGAGGAAACTGAGGCAAATAAGATTAAGTAATTAGCTTAGGGTCATACAGCTAGTAAGTGCCCACCCCAGCACTCTATCCACTGGGCCACCTGGCTGTCCATAGTAGGCACTTAAGAAATACTTGTTGCCTGCATTTGTTAATATTTCTAGAACATAAATTTTGCTTAATCTCATAGAATATAAAGTTATACCTCTACCAAGAAACTTTATTTTAATTAATTTTTTTTCTAGTTTTTGCATGGCAAAGGGAGTTAAGTGGCTTGCCCAAGGCCACACAATAAGGTAATTATTATTAAGTATCTGAGGTCGGATTTGAACTCAGGTACTCTTGACTCCAGGGCCAGTGCTCTATCCACTGTGCCACCTAGCTGCCCCATTGTAATTAATTTGAGAAGCAGCATGGTACTAGGATCTGATGCTCATTGGTTACCTTGAACAAGTAAAGCACCTTAATTTTCACCTCTGTAGAAGGGGTGAGTCAGTCTAGATGACCCCTGAATTCCCTTTCTGCTCTAGAACTACCAACTATGATTATCAGAATGTTCTTTTCACAGTAGTTTTCAATTTGTGATTCTTCCAAAAAACACCTGGTTCATTGGCATTGCTATCAGTCTGTATCATTTTCTTATATAGTCCAGATTAGAAATTTCCCTTTATATCCATCTTGCATCTGATCATGTTGCTGGCTTTTTTTTTAATCTAATGGGGTAAATCAGCAAGGATTATCCAATTTTTCCAAGTTGTTAGGACATAGACCCAAGTCTGATGTGATTGTCCATTAGTTTAAGTGTGCATCCATTGATAAAGGAGAATTGATGAAAAGACCCATTCATATATAGTGGAACAACAGTCCTTTCCTGTGAGCTATTTTCAGCACTGACTCAGGAAATATCACAGATTTGTAAGGCTCCTTAATTCTGTGTTTCTTGCTTGGAATCTTAACCACACTGCTTTGGCAAACCTCTTTTGTTTACATACTTAGCCTAAATTTGAAACTACAGCTGAAAAATACTAGGTCTTATTTCTTGGCACTGAAGACAAAAAAAAATTAAATATTAGGAAATGGTTAAGTTACAGCACCACATACAGCTGTGGTGCTGTTCATATTTCCTGCTTGAAGAGATAAGTGAAATTCAGTCAGAATGTGTTTTTTTGTACAGTGCTGTTCTTAAAACCAATCCCCTGTAACTTGTCTTGAAAGTAATGCAGGTGGTACAGTATCTACTGTTCTGGAGACAAGAAAACTCAAGTTCAAATCTTACCTGAGGCACTTAATAACTGTGACCCTAGGCATCACTTAATTGAGGTATTTGCCTCAATTTCCTCAACTATAAAATGAAAATAGTAATAGCACTTGCTTCAGAGTTGTGCAGATTAAATGGACAAATTTCTTCCCTGGGACCCAGATTGATGAGTGCCTCTCCAGGACCACTGTTTCTGGAAAATTGAGGCCATGTTTCACTTTGCTCTCTACTCTAGAAGGCCTCCTCAGGCCTTCCCCTTCTCCCTTTCCTGCTCATAATTCTCTCCCCCACCCATATTTGGATTACTGAGCTATGGATCAATTAATTACATCGTTTCTGACAGTGTTACTGGATGGGGCATATCAGTCCACTCACCTATGACCCCACCCATCATCCCAATAATTTTCTGGATTGCATGGTGTCTTTTCTCCCCTTTGTGTAGTTTCTCTTTCTATTATAAGATCACCTTGAGGACAGTCCCTGCCCTTTTCTTTTGTATTTGTATTCAAACCTTAAAGCAGTATAGAAATATTATTATCATTGTCATCATAATTATTACAATATTCCTCCCATTGACTCTCTTGTTAGTTACATGGCATTTTATTGGGTTAAATGTTTTCTTCCTCAGTGATTCACTCATCCAAGAGATAAGGAAAGTGAATCATACTGCTAAGTGATTTCCTGAAAAATCTATTAGTAATCCTGGACTGGGTTAATAGTACAAGAGTCCCTTGTCTCTTAAATGGTCTGTTTATCATTTGAAGAATTTTTAGTTTTTATTTTGGGGAAGATGAAATACCCCCCCCCCCAGTCTTCCCTTAAACATTTAAGTAAAAATTAAAAAATGACGCAAATGCCATCTGTAAGGTTGAACCAGTTGGCTTTTGTTAGGTTGTGTGGCCACCTGTGTTTCCAAGTTTGTTATGGAGCCTACCAGAATGTAGACTTGTCTTCTGTGTTCCTATCTCTCTTACTTGGAGTGATTTTCCTATAAAGCATAGTAGGTCTAACCACATTGCCTCCCTCCTCCCATGCTCCAGTGGTTTCCTATCATCTCTAGAGTCAAATAAAACTCTTACCAATCCATCATCTTTCTTATATTGTTGTCTCCTTGCATATTATCCTTCTTTAGTTACTCTACTCCAGAGGTTTCAAATTGGTTCAGAAAACTCCCCTAGTGGCATCAGATTAAAATGTTATTGAGAAATGTTTAAAAAACAAATAAAATTATAATACAGCATTGTTCTTGTTATTGCTGAGTTGTGACCTCATTTAGGGTATTCTTGGCAAAGATACTAAAATGACTTCCATTTTTCATTTCGTTTTGCTCCTGTGCCTGTCCTTCCCTACAATATAATATAGATAGTGTTAACCAGTGATTTGTACCCACAGGGATTTATTTCTATTTGAGTATGATTCCTCCCCCACCCCTCCTTCCCATCCCTTCTTTATTCAACTCTTTCATACTTGCCTACTCACTCTTTTGAACATACAACTCTTCTTACCTCATCTTTCTTCTTTTGTCCTGACCTTCATCCCTGCTTTTCACTACTATGTTTCCTTTAAGACTCAGGTCCAACAATATCTTTAACATGAAGCTTTTCTTGCCCCTTCCTCCCACCCCAACTGCTAATATTATTCTTCCCAGAGATGTATACATTTTTTTTTTTAGGTTTTTGCAAGGCAAATGGGGTTAAGTGGCTTGCCCAAGGCCACACAGCTGGGTAATTATTAAGTGTCTGAGACCAGATTTGAACTCAGGTATTCCTGACTCCAGGGCCAGTGCTTTATCCACTGCGCCACGAGCCCCCCCCTTTTTTAGGTTTTTATTGTATACATTTTAAAAATATTCTGCATATACTTATATATGTGTATCTTCTCCCCCACATTTGAATGTATATTCCTTGAAGACTGGTAGGTCTGTTTATTGATTTCTATAGATGCTTCATAAATATTTGTTGAGTAGATTGATCAGTATTATCACAATATTACCAACTGGACCTGAAAAGTTCCACTAATTGATATGTATATTTTACATTAAATTAGCAATGAATGAAATCATTTATGCGTGTTTGGTACAGGAAGACTATACCTTATGGTATATAGAAATAATGTAAAGATAGACTTTTTAAATGTTCCTACAGTAATCACAAATTTTGAAATGTATTGTGATTATTACTGCTCTATATTGTGTTCTGTAGTAGACTGAAGGATAAAACAAATGAAATTAGGGTTAGAAATGGAATTGGGGTTAAAATTCTTTTTGCAGTTGAATGTAAGTAGGAAGGGAATCAGTATTTATATAGTGGCTACCTCCCAGGATGGTGATTCCCACTACCTTTTTGGATAGTTCTGATCATTAGGAACTTTTCCCTTAAATCATTTCAATGTCTTCTTCATTATGTGTGGTATCTGCTGCTCCTAGGAAGTTCTGCAAAAGTAATCTAAACAGCATTCCATATGACATACTTTTGGCCTTCATATTGGAGATATATTCCATGGAGCTCCAATATACTTCTCCAGATAAAGCTTACTAAGTCTCCTCTTTCCCAGGCTAATGCCCGCCTTAGGCTTTTTTAACCCACTTTCCTAGGACAGGATCTCAAAGTTCTTTACCATTCTGGCTGTTCTTGGTGTTTTCATTGGTCTAACTAAACTCAGACCTAAATACATATTTCAGAAGTGACCTGAGCAGAGCAAACTATGAAACTATCACCTGCCTTATCACACGAGTTCAATCTGTAGCCTGCTTGCATTGGCCTATACATCTCCCTCTTGAGTCAGAGTAAGCTTATAGTTCATTAAAACCTTTAAAATTGACAAGTGAAAACATTTCAGAAATCCCTCTTTATTCCATAAGACAGGGCCCCCTACCCTGAATTTCCTTTTGTTTTTTTAAATTATTATTTTAGTAAATGTTTGACTTAATGATTTAATAAATTCCTCCTTTTATTTCATAACTCAGGGATTTTTTTTCTTGCTACCAAAATGAAATGTTAATCTAAAAAAATTTCATCTTTGCTTTATTTTCATTTCCAAATTCTGTGCCATTACCAAACTTAGACATTTTTGTTGTTGTTTAGTTGTGTCCAAATCTTCCTGACCCTATTTGGAGCTTTCTTGGCAAAGACATTGGAGTGTTTGCCATGTCCTTCTCCAATTTAATTTTCAGAAGAGGAAACTGAGGCAAACCAGGTGAATCAACTTGCCCAGGTTCACACATCTAATAAGTGTCTGAGCTAGATTTGAATTCAGTCCTGACTCCAGGCTCAGCACCTATCCACTATGCTTTGCATATTCACAAAATACTCTGATACATTGGTCTTTTACATTAAATTTAGGGTTTGGGGATTATAGGGGGTAAAATTCCACTAATAGACTGTTTTATTGCATGGTTAGTTGGAACTGCTATATTAAATTCTACATATGTTCATAATTAATATAAGTAGAGTATAAAGACATAATTGCTTGTGGGCATTTAAGGAAAACATTGAGATTTTATCATTTTTTCTATTAGGAGTTTTTTGGGGAAGTTTCCCTTTTATAGAAGAGAGTTTTTAACTTGTGTCTCTTTCCTAACATTAGGCTGTGATGTGCCCCTGGGGACCTTTTCCGATATTTGTCATAGCCTGTTTCACAATCAGTACCTCTAATAAAAGAGAGAACCTGAAAATAAGGCTTGACTAAATATATACACCATCAGGAAGGCTGTATCTATCCACATTTGAATACATTTATTTTTATGATGGTGGAATTGGAATAGGAGATACTCAGATGAGACTTGGAGGTTTTAAAATAAATTTCAGAGGCAACTGCTCTATCTCAATGGATTAATTTTCTGAGTCTAGGCTTCTCCTCCAAATAGGAAGATTCATTTTTTTTTTTGCCTTCCAGAGAAAACCCCCTTTTTCTTAACCATGCCATTGAAATGACTAGGATTCAGCCTAAGAAGGCTAGAGATGTAAAGGACCAGAAGGGACCCCAATGGCCATCTAATCTATTCCAATTCCCTCCTTTTTAAGATGAAGAAACTGAGGTCCAGGAAGAGATTTATAAAAGGATCATTGGTCATAATTTTAAAGCTGCAAGGGACTCCAGAGACTATCTAGTCCAACTTATTCATTTTACAGATGAAGAACTTGACCCCCAAAGAATGAAATGTTTAAGTGCCAAAATTTGAATCCAGGACCTTGGACTTTAGCTCTATCCCCTTTCTCTCTTTATTCCTCTACTCCTATTCTCTATTGCCTTTTTTCTATGCATTAGTTACCTTTTAAAAACTATATTATAAAATCTTATTATTTGGAAAATTCATAAATCTATTGTGAATTTAGGAATAATTTTGAAACTTTTCTTCCTCCTCTTCCTCTTCCTCCTCCTTTTCCTTCTCCTTTTTTTTTTGTTTTTTAAATGGCTGCTAGGAGATAATAAACTTGTAAGTTTGTTTTGGAACCAGAAATCCCAGGTTTGAGAAGAAACAAGCATGAGGCAATCCCTGGAGCTTAAAAAAAGAAAAAAATGTAAAGAGTTTGCTGTTCAATCTCTGGGACAGAGTTGGTATTATCTGAGCAAATAGTTATAAAGGTAAATGTTTCTGTTACATGGATAAGATGAATGAGGTCAGAAACCAGCTGTATTTGGAGTAAGTAGGAATTCCACTGACTGAGCTTCCCAAATGTACAGGAGACATCTGTAAGTTTTCCATAACAGGGAGATAGATTTAGAGAAAGAATTACCTCTGTCCTCTTTAAAAAAAAAAAAAAGATTCTCTTTTAGAAGGGAACAAGTATTTATAAAACAACTATACTATCTTATTTGATCATTTCAGCCACCATGGGTATGTAAAAATTTCCATTTTATAATTGAAGAAACTGAGGCAGGCAGCGCTTAAGTGACTTACCCAGGGTTACAGAGATCCTTTGTCCTGCCCAGCAGCAGTTTGAAGTTAATGGTACATGGGAGTTTGGCAAGAATGAGAGTGTTTAGTACAAATGCCAACATCTGGGCCTCTGCAGTAAAAGTATCTGTTAAGGATTGAAAGCAATAGAATTAGGACTCAAAGGCACATATGTAGGCACACATTTATATATATATATATATGCAAATGGTATAAGGGTCTTCGGGATGATCATTTTAGGAAAAACAGACACTTTAAAAAAAACTGTTACCCCTCCCCATATGCATACTAAAATAGTAACTTTAGACATGAAAATAATCTTTTGTTTTAAAAATAACTTTAATTCCCAGATATATCCCTTCCACTGACCCCTCCCTAAGAGAACTTCCACATGTAACTTTTTTTTTTAAAGGGCAAAGTAGGGGCAGCTAGGTGATGCAGTGGATAGAGCACTGGCACTGAAGGTAGGAAGACCTGAGTTCAAGTCTGGCCACAGACATTTAATAATTTCCTATCTGTGTCACCTTGGGCGAGTCACTTAATCCTATTGCCTTGCAAAAAAGCAATAACAAAAAAGGCAAAGCAGTAGTTCCACAATAAAAACCAAACCATCAAACTAATCTGGTAGTGTTATGCAATATCTACTACCTGTAATCCCCACCTCTCTGGAAAAGGAACACATTTTCTTTTTTTTTTTTCCTTTTTTTCCTTCAGGCTTGATAAGTATAATTATACAATACAGAACAGATACGCTAAAAATTGCTTTTCTTCAATAGATGTATAACAAAGGAAGAAATAATGGCTTTAGAGGTGGCTAGGTGGTGCAGTGGATAGAGCACCGACCCTGGAGTCAGGAGGACCTGAGTTCAATTCCAGCCTCAGACACTTGATAGTTACCTATTTGTGTGGCCTTGGGCAAGCCACTTCACCCCACTGCCTTGCAAAAAAAAAAAAAGAAAAGAAATAATGACTTTAGTGACTGATTTTTGATGACCCAGTGTTGACATGATCATTCTGAACACATGCTGCCCACTGAGATGCATTAGAGTTAGTCTCTCCTTCCAGACAGCAGCTCTTTATTCAGTGCCATGTTGAGTCTACCTAGGATTGTGTCTATAAGTGTAATGAATGAAGCAAGAAACTAGCATTCCAATGTGAGAAAAGAACAAGGATGTATAAAAATATTTCAAGTACATTTATGGTAAGCATGTTAAGTGAATAAAAACAAATATATGCAAAGACCATTTTGTAGAGTCCTCTATGGTCTGAGATTGAAGGAAAGTAATTGAGTTCTAAAAGTCCTTCAAGTCCCAACTAAAATCTCATTTACAGAAATCTCTCCCTAAATGTTAATGAACTATTTCCAATATATCCTATTTAGATCTGGTTTGTTGACAGTTGTCTCCAAGTTGGCTCCCTTATTAAATTGTAGCTTCTTGAGGGCCGGGAGTATCTTTTGCCTCTCTTTGTGTCCTGTGCACTTGTGTAGCGCACAGTAAGGGCCTAATAGATGCATTTTGCCTGACTGACTAATCAGTAACATTAGGGGAATGCAAAGAGCATTCCTAGATTTGGAATTGAAGGACCAGACTTCTATCTGTAAGTGCTGTGACCTTACACTTTTGTAAAATGCGGTTAGTAATCATGCATGAGCTACCTCACTAGACTTTTTTTAAGGGAAATTTGTAAATCTCCATGTGCCGTATGTATGTAAATGGGAGCTATTTTTGTTGTTTTCGTTATTACTCACAGTCTCTTGATAGTGCTATGAAATCACATCATTTGGAAATTGGAAGGGACCCTAGCAGTCATCTAGTCCAATGTAGTTGTTTTAACCCCATACAAACAATATGCACATATAGTCTCAGTTAGCCAGGTTAGCCAGTAGTGAGTTTAGGACTTAATGTGGGGTCAGGCAGGTAATGAATCAAAGGGCATGCACATATAGTCTCAGTCAAGTTAGCCATTAGTGAGTATGGGGCTTAATGTGGAGTCAGGCAGGGAAAGCACCAAGTATTAATTAAGGATTTACTATATATTAGTTGGCTAGATGGCACAGTGGATAGAGTGCTGCTGGGCCTGGAATAAGGAAAACCTGAGTTCAAATTCATCCTCAGACATGTACTAGCTCTGTGACCCTGGTCAAGTCACTTATCCTTTTTTACCTCAGTTTTCTCACCTGTTAAATGAACTGGAGAAGGAAATGGCAGACCTTTCCAGTATCTTTGCCAAGAAATGCCAAATGGGGTCCTGAAGAGCTGGACATCATTGAAAACAATAATGTGCCAGATGCTGTGTAAAATGATGGGGATAAAAATATAATTTATCTCGTATCTATATTGTTTGTTCTCCATAGTTTTTATTTTAACCTTTCCAATAGACTATGAGCTCCTTGGCAGCAGGAACTAATTTTTTCCTTTTCTTTGATCAGCAAACTGACTGGAACAGAGTTGGCCTAGTAAATGCTTGCTGACTATTACCCAACATATATTTGAATAATACTTGATTTCTAAGTCTATAGGGTAAGATAAAATTCAATAGGTACACATGCCTATGGCTCAAGTAAAGTTAATATGGTCTCAGTTAGCTAAACTTGAATTCCCACAGTGGAAAGAACATTGGATTTAGAATCAAAGCCTGTTCAAATTCTGGCTCTGCTAATTATTGCCAATATGGTCCTGGACAAATCATCTGGCCTTTCTCTGCCTCAGGTTCTTTACATGTAAAATAAATGGGCTGGGATGTGAAGACCTCCAAGATCCCTTCTAGCTAACATTCAAGTTCTGTTCCAGCTTAAACCTCTATGAGTGTACAGCCTCTCCATTTCCTGTTTTTTCATTTAGCTCCAATAAATGTGATCATTCTTCTTCGTCAGCTGTACCCAGATTTTCTGCTGACACACATTGGCCCAGAATCAAGCAGAAAAGTTTGAGTCCATAGATGTTACAGTGTATGTAGCTTACAAGAGTTATGAAATCATTCTATGGTCAGGTTGAAACCATTTCTAATCACTCTTTTTTAAACTTTTTTAAAAAAATTTTTAAATTTTGAATTTTGAATTTGAATTTTACAATTTTCCCCCGATCTCGTTTCCCTCTCCCCACCCCCTTCACAGAAGGCAATCTGATAACCTTCACATTGTTTCCATGTTATACATTGATCAAAATTGAATGTGTTGAAAGAGAAATAATCTCCTTAAGGAAAAAATAAAATATAAGAGATAGCAAAATTACATAATACAACTTTTTTTTTTTAATTATAAGTAATAGGCTTTGGTCTTTGTTTAAACGCCACAATTCTTTCTTGGATACAGATGGTATTCTCTATTGCAGATACCCTAAAATTGTCCCTGATTGTTGCACTGATGAAATGAACAAGTCCATTAAGATTGGTCATCACCCTATGTTGCTCTTATGGTGTACAATGTTCTTCTGGTTCTGCTCATCTCACTCAACATCAGTTCATGTAAATCCTTTCAGGCTTCCCTGAATTCCCATCCCTCCTGGTTTCTAATAGAACAATAGTGTTCCATGACATACATGACATACATATACCACAGTTTGTTCAGCCATTCCTCAATTGATGGACATTCACTCAATTTCCAATTCTTTCCACTACAAACAGAGCTGTTATGAATATTTTTAGACAAGTGTTGTTCTTGATCTCTTCAGGAGTGGTATGTACATTTTTATTGCCCTTTGAGCATAATTCCAAATTGCTCTCCAGAAAGGTTGGATCAGCTCTCCCAACAATCATTTCTACTCACTCTTGCATAAGTTTGTGGCGCCTCCATGAAACTCAATTGATTATAGAGGTTGGAGGTGTTCATTTTCTTATTGGAAATAAATTTCAATTAATTCCCGCTGTATCCTCCTTTCTAAAATACTCGAGTTAAGAGATTCAGCCTTTGAGGGGCAGCTAAGTGGCACAATGGATAGAGCACCAGCCCTGGAGTCAGGAGGACCTGAGTTCAAATGTGGCCTCAGACATTTAATAATTAACTAGCTGTGTGTTCTTAAGCAAGTCATTTAACCCATTACCCTGCAAAAACAAAAAAACAAAACAAATGAGATTCAACCTTCCTAATAAAGAATTTTTTTAAAGAGGAACAAAAAGATTTAAGCAAAACTAACTCACATGCTAGAAAAAAGTGTGGTGTCATGTGGAATGTGCCTTTCTGGTGGTCCTCCACTTCTGTGAAGAAGTGAGATGTCTTATCTTATAATATTTCTTTGGAGCCAAACTGGATCTTTACAATGTTGCTCCATTTAGGGTTTTTTGGGGTTTTTTTTTTAGGTTTTTGCAAGGCAAATGGAGTTAAGGGGCTTGCCGAAGGCCACACAGCTAATTAAGTGTCTGAGGTCACATTTGAACCCAGGTCCTCCTAACTCCAGGGCTGGTGCTTTATCCACTGGGCCACCTAGCCGCCCCTCCATTTAGTTTTTATTGTTTTGTTCTTGTTATTCTTTCCATTTCCATTTTTTGTGGTCATTGTGGTTCTTGTTTTTCTGGTTCTACTCTTTCACTTTGTATCTGTTCATATTAGCCTTTCCATGCTTCTCTGCACTACTCATCAAATATCAGTTCTTAAAGCACAGTAATATTCTATTACCTGGATGTGTTCCACAATTTATTTAGATATTTTCCAATCAAAGGACATCAGCTTTTCTCTAACCCTTTGCTACCACAGAGGCACAGCTGAAAATATTTTGCCATACATGAGATCTTTTTGAAAAATTGTTGTTTCAGTCATGTCACTCCTTGTGGCTTCATTTGGAGTTTTCTTGGCAAAGGTATTAGAGTAGTTTGCTATTTCCTTTTCTAGCTCATTTGACAGATGAGGAAACAGAGGCAAACAGGGTGAAGTGACTTGCCAAGGGTCGCATAGCTAGTGTCTGATTTGAATTAAGCAAAAATGAGTCTTCCTGACTTCAGACCCCACACTCTTATCCTCTCCCATCTAAGTGCTTCAAAATGCTTCATTTTTTATTATCTCTTATTTTTGCATTATTTGGTTTTCCCTTATATTATACCTTCCTCCTTTCCAGGGAGCCTTATAATAAATAATTTTTTAAAAATAAAATTAAAAAAAGATGGTAAGAAAGCAAATTTAATGCTGCTATTAATACCTTTGAAAATTTGATATTATATACAGTGCTCCACATTGCTGGAGAATTCCCCCCCCCCCAAAGGAGTGAGATATCGTCTCATCTTTTCTTTAGGGCCAAGCTTCTTCCTTTTTCCTTCTTCCTTCTTCTTCCTCCTCCTCCTCCTCCTTTTTTTTTTCTTTTTGGTAATTTTGCTAGATTTTTTTATTTTACTTTTCCATTCAAATTCATTTTATTTTCAGTTCCAGCTTCTTTCTCTCCCCCATCCATTGAGAAAACAAGAAATGCAACATTTATTTGAGATACCTTGTGGATGTTCTTTCTATTTACATTGCTACAGTAAAGTTGTTTGGGTTGTGCTATTTGCTCAGATTACTTCACTTTGCCTTGTCTTCCCATGCTTCTCTGCATTCATCATTTTTTATAACCCATCCATATACATGATATTCACATTACATTCATGTATCAGCAACCTATCAGTGGCTGAACATTCACTTTGTTCTGAGATCTTTGCTACCACAAGTGAGCCAAAATATTTTTGCTTGATGGGGGATCTCTATTTTGATCATTAATCCTCTTGGGATCATGAAATCTCTGCATGATATGGACATTTTGGTCCTTCTCTTTAAATGATTCCAAAAGCTTTCCAGAATGGATGGACTAAGTCACACCTCCACCAATAATGTATTATTGTGTAAAAGATGAGTCATGAATAATTAATACTTGCTTCCATTTCAGTCTTTCTGTAATTGTTGTTTTTGTTTTTTGGCTTTTCTTGGTTCTGATTATTTTGTTCTACATCTCCTCAAACAAGTTTTCCTGTATTTCTGTGAATTTATCACAGCTATCAATTCTTGTGGCAGAATAATATTTAAAAGAGGTTTAAACTTTTTAATGAAATGAACAGAGCAGGGGCAGGCAAATTTTGGCACATGATACATTATTCAAATTTTGTAAGCCCTAAACTAATTGACCAGCATAAACATGATTTTTCTCCATCTCTCTGTCCTTCACCCCCACAATTTCTCTTCCTCTTTTTTCTTCCTCTTTTCTTGCTCTTTTTTTAACTGACCTTTCTTTCCTTTAAAAGAAATTACACTTTCCTTTTGCTCACACCCAGACCTGCCAATGGAACGTTTCAGAGTTGCCTTAGCATCACTCATTGACTGAATTTTCTATGCTGCAAGATCATCCATATATAGATAAAACTTATAATCAGTAGACTTGGGCTTCTGATCTGCCTTTATTTGGGAAAATGATGATTTCTGTGAACCTTTGTTTCTTATTTTTAAAATGAGGTTGATGATTTTATCTTTATTGAATCTCTCAGGATTACCATAGGGGAAGAATTCAGTAAAGTGCTAAGATATAATTATGGCTTGGTATTTCTGTTATCATTCAGGACTTACCCCAGTGCTTGGTACAAGAAGGTGCTTAATATTTGTGAACTATATAAAAACTCTACAAGATAATAAAATTGAACTTCTTCAATATATTGTGGCAATGTGAAAAAAAACCCAAAGCAACAAAATTTAATTTTTTAAAATAATGTTAACACAGGACCAATACTCACAGAACCCCAGGAGTATTCAGGTTCCCCAAATATATCACAAGTCTGATTCAGTTTGCAGAAATTTTATCTTTTCATCCTTTCAGAAAAGGCATTTATTGAACGAAAGTGAGGACCACCTCAGCCTCTGTTGTGATCCCCATCTATTTCCATAAGCAACATTTTAAGATTCATTTAAAATTTAAACTTAATTAAAGTTTATTAAAGTTCACAGGGTCTCTAGATAATTGATACTTTTGTATTTGTGGCTAAAATTTCTTTAGAAATAGAATATAGGTAAAGTGGAAATTACCCTAAATTACAGATTCAAGCCTTTTCTTTCCTATTTTTCTCTTTGGGTAAGTTTCCTTGTCTGAAAAGAGAAGGGGCTATACCTAGGTGGTCTCTGAGGCTTGTGAGAATATTTGCCCATGTGACTTTTCACTAGACATGGAATAAACCTCCTTTTCTCCTTCCTTATTCTCTAGAAAGGGAACAAACTATTTCCACTGCTCTGATGAATTCTCAGCATTTAATGTGCTGAATATCAAATGCTGGAGTTTCTTTCTTTGTACTAATAAGCCTTGGGAAAAAGGAAAAAAGCCATTTCTTTGAAAGACTAAACTATGAAATGAAATCACCCCCCCCCCCAGTTTTCTACCCCATGGCCATTTTTATATATAGGTCACTTGTGCACATGGTCCTTACTCAGAGGAGTGTTGTGGGTGATGAATTATTTCACATGACAGATAATGCAGAAGCTTGTCTCCATTGGTCATTCTTTCTTTAAACATCAGTGTGGGTGAGATACAGTAGGATATTATAGTAAGGAAAACACTCTGGAATTGATGTTTTGAAATATTGAAAAAAGTTTTCTCTTGCCATCATGTTCAAGTTATTATGAAACAGTAATGAATGTGGTAGAGGACAGGGTTCTGATCTTAGCTCTGTTACTTTAGTGTTTGTGGAACCATGAGCAAGTCATTTTTCCCCTCTAGAAACTGATTTTCTTCTCTAAAATGATGGGACAAGGAAACTAGGTGGCAAAATGGCTAGAGCACCAGCCCTGAAGTCAGGCAGACCTGAGTTTAAATGTGGCCTCTGACCCTCATCAACTGTGTGACCCTGAGCGAGTCACTTAATCACGATTGCTTCCCCCCCCCAAAAAAAAAAGATTAAAGATAATGAGAGGACTTTGGCCTGGATGCCAATAAAATCAACTCTTTTCTCTATCTGTTCTTCCTAAGGTAGGATGAAACTGTTCTGGTACTTCTAAAATCATGTCCAAAGACATTGGAATAGTTGATGGATAGATAGATATATATAATCTATCTATATGTAAAAGGAGGAGAGAGTTGGGGGGGAGAGAGAAGGGACTGAATAGAAGGCATTATGGGATAGAGGAGAGGACTCTGGACTTCAAGTATTGGGATCAAAGACAGAGAAGTCATGACCCCTTATTTTTTGTTGTTCAGTTATTTCAATTGTGTCTGACTCTTCATGACCCCATTTGGATTTTTCTTTGCAGAGATAACTGGTCGGGTTTGCCATTTCCTTCTGATAAGGAAACTGTCTCAAGTTATTTCCCCAGGGTCACACAGCTAGAAAGTGTCTAAGGTGGGATTAGAACTCAGAAGATGAGTCTTTGGGATTCCAAGCCTAGCACTCTGTGAACCATCCAATTGCCCTTATTTTAACAGGTAGAGAAACTGAGACCCAAGGAGAGTAAATAACTTACCCAGGATCACAAAGCTGGTAACTGTTGGAGGCAGAATTTCAGACTGGTCTTCTCATTCTGGTGCTGGCATTCAAATTTCCCTCTTTCTGAAGTTGTCAGCTCTGTAACTTTGGGAAAGTCACCTATGTCTTCTAGATTTCCATCCACAAAGATGGAGACAAATATAGCAATTCCCTTATAGGGTCTATAAATGAGTTTTTTTATTGTTATTGAATAGAAATAGGATATCTATAGATTAGTTTTATAGGATATTGGATAGATTATCAGTCTGATAAACAGAAAGACTTAGATTTGGGTTGGTTTGTTTGTTTTGCTTCATTTGTTGACCTTCTGACTCATTTCTGAGTGCCCCTTTCTTAATTAGACTCCTCCATATTGCCCCATTCCCCTCAGAAAGTATTCTCCTATTGATATTCCTGAATCCATCTATGCTCCCAGCTCCCTCTGAGTGGATCCTGCTTTCCTGGGTGCCTTTTTGGGCCATGGGTGACTTATGCACAGTTGACCCAAGACAGAATCTTAGTTCTTGAGGCGGGGAAGAGAAAAGGAATTTGTTTAATCCTTGGGTTGTCCTAGTTAGAAAAATAAGGAAGTGGACTAGGTTGTTAGCAAGTACAACCCTGACTTGAGTTGCGTTTTGTTGCCCATTTGTTCTGTTTTGATGTGAGGTTATTTTTGGTATGAGGATGTAAGTTTAAGCCTTTATATCACAGTGGGGAATCTCATGAAAGTAACTTGAGATGAGAGAAATTGTCTTTTGAGTATGATGGTTAATTAATATAGTTAAAGAAACAAGCAACACATTTGATTTGGATAAAATTGGAACTGGGTCTGAAAGCACACTTCTTCTGAGCTTCCATGTTTATTTTGCTCGAATTCTCATAATTTTGTTGCTAGAGGGTTTGTGTTCTATCAGTTTGTCTTTTCTTTCTGATTATATCACAGGTTGTATCCATTAATATCAATAATGTTTTAATTTGAAATAGCAAGGAAAGTTGTCCAGGAGAGTTTAAGTATATTATATTTATACTCAAAATTCTTCCAATTATACTTGAGCACCCCAACTTCCTACACTTGGTTGAATTCTCACTGAAATGATTACTTCAGTCTATGTGTATGTGGTGTGTCTTCTCTGTCTGTGTGTTTTATATGTCTCTGTGTGTGCGTGTGTGTGTGTGTGTGTTTATCAAAATAAATGCAGATTAATTTGGATTGGATCTGTTCCATCACAGTTTCTGATAACAGAACCAGCCCGCAGTGGGGCTCTTGGAGTTAAGGTGTATTTGTCTTAGGAAATTTGTGAGAACCATCTTGAAGCTGTATTTTCTTTAACTACTTTGTAGTTGACTTTGCATTGATTGTTTTAATATGAGTTTGATTCTCACACTGGTCCTCTTAGTTTCTGTGACTGTCAAGTAATTGAATCATCTCTGGGCCTCAGTTTGTTGAATTAGACTCCTACTCTCCTTCTGAAGTCTAAATCATTGATACTTTTATTTCTTGAGTGTGAATGCTCTGGAAAGTTAGCTATCTATAAAGTTAAGACTCCATGGTATATCATCTTTAACATTGGTTAGATCTGCTACAGATGGTGTAATTGTAGTTCCCAGTACACTGGAAGGATAGGTATTGAACTATTCTAATTGTAGCTTTGAATAAAGTGAGGGCATAGGAAGAAAGCAACAGGGAATAGTGTTAGGTTAGCCCTTACTTTAAATAGTCAGTGGAATGATTGTTTAATTTCTTTTTTTGCTAGAGTGAAATTCATTGAAGATGAGGTTAGAATAGAAAAAGAAGGAAATGCTACCCACTTCATGGATGCCATTTTTAAAGTCTTGTCAGCTACTGAAATCATGAACATTAAACCTTTTTTCCATTTTAAGAAGGCAAAAGTTATTGCTAAAATATTTGATATTTTCAACAGCAAAATATCATGTTGTCTTCAAGGCAGATTTATGGTGGTGCTCAAATTGGAGTCAAGAAGACCGGAGTTCAAATGTGGTCTCAGACACTAGACTCATATTTAGCTGTGTGTTCTTGGACAAGTCACTCAACCCTGATTGCCTCACACTCAGGATCATCTCTAGTCGCCCTGATCCATATCTGGACCCAGATGGGTCTGGAGGAGAAAGTGAGACTGACTTAGCACAGCCCCCCCCATCCCCCCTGTTAAATCAAACTCATGTGCTTGTCGTGACATCACTTCCCCTGATGTTGTGGTCTTTAAGAATGAAGGGCAAACATTATTTTTGTTTGTCTGATGATGAATAGGTTATCCCAGAAGCCTTGGTATTCTTTGAAGTGAGTAAAATTTGAGACTTTTAGGACACTACATTGTGTCTGATTGAATTAAGTATCTTTTGTATATTTAGATCAAGTGCTAAATATATAAAAGGAAAAATAATGACTCTTGACCTCAAGAAACTTATATTTCCCTGGGATAGTGTAGTATGTAAAATTTAAGCATGGACACAAAGGGGGAGTGACTTGACTAGTGATTCACTGATTCTACCAGGACAGGTTGGCGCATCATAACCCAAGATTTAGAGAGCTATGCAGAACACTGGGATTCCATGACTTGCCCAGAATCACTAGGTCTTTATCATGTCAGATGGGACCTGAATTCCATATCCAGCTCTTACTGTGTATGATATTCATATTCATATTATATTCACTCATTCATCGTATATTATATTCATTTTGTTATTATTATTATTGTTTTTTTAAACTTCTTCTTTTGGATTATGACCTTCTTGAGGTTAAGCACTGACTTGTTTTGTGCTTTGTGACCCTGGGCAGGTTATTTAATCTCTATCTACCACAATTTCCTCATCTCCAAAATCAGGATGATAATGGCACCTCTCTTACAGAGCTGCTTGAAGGATCAAATGAGATAAAATATACACAACTCTTTGTTTTTTAAAATTAATTAATTTATTTTTCCACTACATGCAAAGATAGTCTTCAATAATCATTTTTTGGGGTAAGATTTTGAGTTTATATTTTTCTCCCTTTCCTCTCCCTGACAGAGAGCAATCTAATTATAGGTTATGGGTATATAATTATGATAAACATAGTTCCATATTTATCATGTTGATACTCAGCTCTTTGTGAATCTTAAAAGTGCTAGCAATTATCATTTGTATTATTGTTTACTATTATTATTATTATTATTATCTGATTGCCTAGCATATAGTAATAGTTTAATGTCTCTATGCATGGAATACCTTAAATTTTTAAAAACTTTTAAAAGGAACTATTTATTTTCTCCTCCCTCTCCTGTCTCTTTCCCTTTCTGTCTTTGTCTCTGTCTTTCTCTCTGTCCCTTCCTTTGTCCTTCTGTCTCTGTCATTCGCTATCTCTCTGTCTGTCCTTTGTCTCTCCCTAGCTACCTATCCTTTGGAAAAAAAGAAAAAATGAATCCCTTGTATCATACATGAATGTCAAGCAAAACAAAATCCCACATTAGCCTTGTATAAAAGTCTCTTTTGGCATCTTGAATCCATCTTCACCTCTATCAGGAGGTATGTAGCAGACTTCCTTATTGGTCCTTTGGAATTATGGTTGGACCTTGAATTACAGAATCCTTAAATCTTTCAAAGCTTTTTGTTTGTTTTTACAATGCTATTATTTCTTCTCATTCTTCTCACTTCATTTTGCATCAGTGCGTAAAAATCTTCCCAAGTTTGTCTGAAATTGTCCCTTGCATGATAATGCATTGTTGGTGGTGTTGTGATTGGATCCAGCCATTCTGGAGAGCAATCTGGAACTATGCCCAAAGTGCAATATCCCAGCAATACCAATACTACATCCATATCCCAAAGAAATCATAAGAAAATGGGAAAGTCTGATATATTCAAAAATATTTATAGCAGCTCTTTTTGGAATGGCAAAGAATTGGAATTTGAGGGGGATGCCCCTCAACTGGGGACTGAATGACTTATGTTATATGAATGTTATGGAGTACTATTGTTCTATATATAAGAAGCCATGAACAATTGGAGAATCATGGAAAGAATTACATGAACTGATGCTGAGTGAAGTAAGCAGAGCCAAGAGAACATTGTATACATTAACATTATGAGATTATCAACTAATGCAATGCAGCTCTTCTCAGCAGTTCAGAGATTAAGGATATTGTCCTTTTTATTTCTTATAGTACAAAAATAATCCACTCCCATGTTTTATTTGGCTATCTCTCATTTGATGTTTCTAGTTCTTAACCATTTAAAGAAAAAAAAATTGCCATAACTATCTTTGCACATTTTGCTCTTTTTTTTTTTGCTTGGATCTCTTTAGGTTATGTTCATATTGGTATTGCTGAATTAAAGGGTATGTGCATTTTAACAAATTGGTGAGAGGAGAAGGGATATAATTCTAAATTACTTCCCAGAATTTCTAGACCAAATTGTAGCTTCTCTACTCTGCTGCCCTCCTCCTTCAATATTTGTCATTTTTCATTTTTTGACAATTTTGCTGATCTGATCAATGTGAGGTACATCCTCAGATTTGCTTTAATTTGCATTTCTAATCATTAGGAATTTGGAGCATTTTCTCTTTTTTTTCCTTCTCTTAAAGATTTTATTTATTTTGAGTTTTGGAATTTTCCCCCTAATCTTACTCCCCCCCCCCACCCCCCACAGAAGGCAATTTGCCAATCTTTACATTGTTTCCATGGTATGCATTGATCCAAATTGATTGTTATGAGAGAAATCATATCCTTAAGGAAGAAACATAAAGTATAAGAGATAGCAAGATCAGACAATAAGATATCAGGTTTTTTTTCCCTAAATTAAAGTTAATAGTCCTTGGTCTTTGTTCAAACTCCACTCTCTGGATACAGATGGTATTCTCCATTGCAGACAGCCCCAAATCGTCCCTGATTGTTGCACCAATGGAATGAGTGAGTCCATCAAGGTTGATCATCATCCCATGTTGCTGTTAGGGTGTACAGTGTTTTTCTGGTTCTGCTCATCTTGCTCAGCATCAGTTCATGCAAATCCCTCCAGGTTTCCCTGAAATCCCGTCCCTCCTGGTTTCTAATAGAACAGTAGTGTTCTATGACATACATATACCACAGTTTGCTAAGCCATTCCTCAATTGAAGGACATTTACTTGCTTTCCAATTCTTTGCCACCACAAACAGGGCTGCTATGAATAGTTTTGTACAAGTGATGTTTTTACCCTTTTTCATCATCTCTTCAGGGTATAGACACAGTAGTGGTATTGCTGGGTCAAAGGGTTTGCACATTTTTGTTGCCCTTTGGGCATAGTTCCAAATTGCTCTCCAGAAAGTTTGGATGAGCTCACAGCTTGGAGCATTTTTTCAAATGGTTTTTAATAGCTTGTGTGTCTTCCTTTGAAAATTTGAAAATTGCCATTTCATATCTTTTGGCCATATACCATATGGAGTATGGGTGAAGAAAGCGATATGGTAAATGAATGTAATTATTTCTTCTATCCAAGTCCTCTGCCTATACCTCATTGCACTATGACCTTAACTCTGGGTTCTCAAAAGTTATGACCACAGAATCTGGGTTTTGGTAAATTAAATTCTACGAATCTGGAAAGATTGCAAAGAGTGACTTACTTCACGTATACATTTCATTCAAAGCTTGGCCTAATGGAATTCAGAGAGGCCTAGACCCAAAAGACTGGCCACAGTGATAGGGAACTACAGGAGTGGTCTACTAAGAGGTTGTTGGTTATGTCTGTTATTTTTTTTATTTCAAGTCCTTGGAGAGAAACTCAACTCCCAGTTCCTCTTTCAAAAAACGATTGGCTTCTTGATAGTTTCCAGATATTATTGATATTGAATCATTTTTCCAGTCATGTCCTATTCTTCATAGCCTTTTGGGGTTTTCTTGGTAGAGATACTAGAGTGGTTTGCTATTTCCTTTTCTATCTCATTTTACAGTTGAGGAAACTTGAGGCAAATAGGGTGAAGTGACTTTCCCAGAGTAACACACAACTAGGAAGTATTTGAGGCTGGATTTGATGGATACAGATGAGTTTTCTTGCCTACCCCAGAAAATTTGATTTCTTAATTGTTAGTCCAGCATGAAGACATTGGGCAAGTCACTTGAATTTTCAAGGCCCTGGGCATCTATTGAAGACTATATTTAAAAAAAAAGTGTTAACCTGTTCTGGTAGAAGGAGCTTTCCTTTTCTAGAAGTTCATCAAATCAATAAAATCCCTGATCAGTACTATTCCTATGAACCTGCTACTGCTAGTGTTAGTGATACAAATACAATGAATGAAACAATCCTTGTTTGCAAGAAGCTTTTATGCCAACAAGGGTGATGCTTGGAATACTCTTTTCTCACCTCTACTCCTGGAAACCTTCCTCTCCTTGAAAGCACTGATGGATTTTAGCTCCTATGTCAGAATTTTTTTTTTTCCCTGGATGAACCTGAATGGAGTTTGTGAGGAAATTTCATCTTTATTCTCGCTGACCTTTGGTTCTCTTTATAATCCTTGATATTATTATACATTCTAAAGTATAATTTTGAAAAAGGGTCTGTAGGTTTCATCTGTCTAACCCAGGAATCCAGGACCCCAAAAGACCCCCTTGTTTTAGATAAAACCTTTCCTGATTCTTCCTCTGTGAAGGCTTCCCTCCCCTCTCAAATGGCCTTGCATTAATTTTATTTCTCTTTTGTATATATTTATGTGTAGGATTTTTATCCCACACACTTTGCATGTTGGCTCTGGAAAAATTTAAGTTTTTTGAGACCAAGAACTTAGTTTTTTAACTTTTCATCTTCATTGTCTAACAGTAGGTACTTCGCTATTTGATTGTTTAATAAGAATTTGGTGTCGTATTTCTGATGTATGTACCCATTTCTGATGTATGTACCCAGGGCCACATAGCATGATTGTTGCCTCAAGTAATAAATAGTAAACTTTTTTATAAATGGTCATTAGTGACTTCTTGACTTATCGCTAACAAGTACAATTAAGCTGAACAATCAACATATTGGTCAGGTACAAAATCAACATTGAATTGGAAGGTACCTTAGAAGGACACTCATTTTTCAGATGAGGAAATTGAGGCACAGAATATTCCAATAGCAGAACAAGGATTTGAGCCCAGTTTGGCATCATCTGATTCTCACCCCAGTAACTCTTTCCATTAGAGCTTACTTAAGTTTCATTCTACTCAATTAAACGAGTTCTGAAGCACTTGGGATTCTTTCCCCTCCTTTCCAAAGTGTCAGCCCCGCCCTCTAACTGCATCTTTTTACCTGTTTACCTCCTCATCGTCCTGAACGCCTGAGATTAGACCTTCCTTTAACCCATGTGGAGGAGGAAAGATTGTCTTTGATCTTTTTTGTTATCTTTTGAATCCAGTAATATGATGCTTAAAGATAATAATATGCCTAAACCTAATTATAATAACTTATTAAATAATAGTAAGAAAATATAACTACTTAGAAAGAAGATATAAAGAATACCCACATTAAATAATTAAATATTGGCTATAAGGTATAAAGAATACCTGAATTAATTTGTAAGTGTATTCTTTATTAACAATGATAATAATTAGTAAGTAAAGTGCAATGATTATCTTGTGTGATCCTCACAACATGGAAGGATTTCAGACAGGTATTATTAGCTTGATATAAATATTTCATTTTCATTTGCTTGTAACCTGAGGCCTTTTAATCATAGATAGGATCGTGGAACTAGCCTAAAAGAACCTTAGACCTCAGCTAGTCTCAAACCTTTCACTATAAAGATGAGACAATAAAGAGCCAGGCAGCTACAGGGAGAATGTATGAGCCAGAATTTGAACTCAAGTCTTGTGATTCCACATTCAGCATGCATTCTACTGTTTTCCATCAAGGAGTTTGATTTCTGAACTTTAATAAACAAAATATATGGTTGTATATTAACATGTGCCAATAAAAAGTGATTTTGCCCCCCCCAACTTTAAAAAGTGATCATGAATTTGTACTTTCCTTGATGAGCTTTAGTGGTTAGAGCATAATTTTAATAAAAAGTTTAGTGAGTACATTTTTATTTTAATGACAAGCAGAATGATAATGTTGATAGCTGAATTTAGAGTCTGTATTAGCAGTAGCCAAGTGGTGCAGAGAGTAGACCTCTGGGGCTCGAGTCTGGTAGATCAGAGTTAAAGTCCAAGCTCACATCCTCACTAGCTGTGTGCACCTGGTCAAGTCCCTTAAGCGCCACCTGCCTCAGTTTCCTCATCTGTAAAATGGGCATTATAACAACACCTGTCTCCCAGGACTGCTGTGAAGATCTAATGAGATAATTGTTGTGGAGCAACTTGCAAACCTCCCGGTGCTAGTTAAATACTAGCTATTATTATTAATTTACAAAGATTTTTACATCTTTTAAAGTTCTCGATTCCTCCCTGCGACCTTGGGAGGTAGAAGTTATAGGTGTTATTTTCATTGTCCTTATTTTATAGATGAGGAAATAGGTGGTTTAGGAAGGTGATAGAGCCAGAGTCATCCAGTTGGTATTTATCAAATATGGATTTTGAACTCAGCTTCTTACTCCAAGTCCAGCTATGAGAACTGGGACAATGATGATTCATGAGGCTTTAGACATGAAGAGACACTCTGCCAGACTTCAGTCTTACTGAAATCTGCTCTTAGAGATGGCCTTGAGCAAGGTGGGAGGGAGAAAGCCTGGTGTGAACTGTGCTAGTTCCTGCTCAATGGCCTTCTTTTTTTTGACTTACCATTATTGCTTCCTATTCATCCTACTTAGGACAAGAAAGAGTCACCGGTTCCTTTTTTTTCTTTTTCCCCAGTGAGAGAGAGGTTGCTGAATGTGACTTTTGGCTTTCGTTTTGAAGTAAGCACAGTGTCCTGTTTACATTTGCCCTGTTAGCTCAGCCCGTCTGTTCAGCCACTCTGGCCCTGCCAGAGCCTTGTCTGGTGATGAACCTGAAAAACCAACCTGAGCATTAGGTCTTTTCTTAGATGTGAACCACAGTATAGTGGCTAGTTTGTGGCACAGAGAACATTTAGAGGCAGGAAGTTTTCTCTTTAATCATTTCAGTCATGTTTCTTTGTGATCTTTTTGGGATTTTCTTGGCAAAGATGTTGGAGTGGCTTGCCATTTCCTTGTCCAGCTTATTTGATAGATGGGGAAACTGAGGCAAACTGGGTCGAGTGACTTGCCCAAGATCACATAACTGGTGTCTGAAGTCAAATGTGAACTAGGGTCCTTTCCAGACTCTTACCCTATGCACTGGACCACTCAGCTTCCTGGAGACAGGAAGATCTGAGTTCAAATCTTGCTTCAGACTTTTACTGCCTGTGTGACCCTTTTTGCCTCAGTTTCCTTATCCATGGAATGGAGGGAGATAATCATACCACCTTCTTTGTAGGGTTGTTGTGATGATAAAATGAGTTCTATATAACAGTGCTTTGCAAACCAAAGCTTATAATATTGATATTATATTGATAATTGGTACTATAATAGTAAATATTTCTATTTTATATTTATTCATAATAGATACTATATCTGTGATATATATTGTTTTATTATTTACCATTTGAGCCTATGGTTAAAAGATCTTATTTCTCATCCATCCTGTCTTCTCAAAAGACCACAGTTCAGCCATTTACTAGGGGACCTTGGGTAGACTCTCTCATGTAAAATGGTGATACTAGAACTAATGTTCTTTGGACTTTATGAAACAGAATAACTAGGGACGGTAGGGAATGAGAAAGCATTTATTAGGCATCGATGGTGTGCAGAGCACTGTGCTCAGCACTTTACAAATGTTATCTATAGGGCTGCTGGGTGACACAGTGGTTAAAGCTCTGGTCCTGGAGTCAGGACCTGAATTCAAATCCGACCTCAGACACTTCCTAGCTGTGTGACCTTGGGCAGGTCACTTAAACCTGATTGACTTGCATCCAGGGCCATCTCCAGTCACGGCTCCATATCTGACCACTGGACCTAGATGACTCCAGAGAAGAAAATGAGGCTGGTGACTTAACACAGCACCCCCTCACTCAAATCCAGTTGCAGTGCTTGTTATGGCAGCACCTCCCTGATGCCTTGGTCTTCTTCGAGACTGAAGGACAAACATTGCTGTGGTCCTGTTTACAGGCCAGAGAAGTGTTCAGATATTTTGAGGGCTGCTTTCAAGAACATCCCACCTCAAGACTGGGGAGGAGCTGAGTCTGGGCAGAAGAAATCTAGAAAGAGGAGATCTGGGAGTCCAGCATGAAAAACTACAAAAATGGATTTTATTTTGGGGGAGGGGAAAGAGATTAACAATAGGATGGATGTGGGTGTGTGATTCTCAGTTCCAATTTTATGCTGAAATTGCAAACTGTACAAAGAAGGATTTTCTTGGATCCTGTCAGTGGTAAAACAGATGAAATTGTGGGTGACCGAAGGCAGGATGGATAATGTCCTATCAACATTTAGGAAGAGAGGCCTTGGTGGAGAATGGAGGATCAGGGATGGGGTCAGGAAAATGATGCCCACCAAACCTGATAGTTCTTCAGCCAATTCAAGATTATCTAGTCAACATAGCTGTTACTGACTTCCTTCTGAAGTTACCACACATTTGTACTGTATGTGCAGCATTGTTGGCATATTGCCTACCCTGTTGGACTGTGAGTTCCTTGAGCGATAGCACCTTTTTTGCCTTTGTTTATTCCCCAGCATAGTGCTTGGTACATGGTAGGTCTTTATTAATGTTGTTGATAGACTCAGTGTAGCTCCCATGGACAGAAGTAGGACCAGACCAGCGAGTTGGATGTACATGAGAGTAAGTAAGATGAGAAACTGTTTCTCTCTTAGAACTCTTTGTGACTTGTAATGTGTGAGTTGTCACCAGAAGTATACAAGCAGATGCTAACTGACCACCCACTGGTCACGAATCATAGACCAAGAAGGGATCTTTAGAGAGGCCGTTCAACTCCTTCATTTTGCAGTTGAGTGTATAGTGGTCTAGTTATTTGAATTAGGCATAGGGTAAATGCTAGATGGAGTAGAAGAGTGCTTATTTACAATCCTATAATTCTATTAAAATATATACTTATTTTTATTGGCCTATGTACTGCAATATTTACAGGATTCTTCACTATGGTTTTTTTTTCCCACCTGTTCTGTGCTCAATAGGAAAGTCGCCAAAGGAAACACATGGTTACAAAGTCAGAATGAGCCATCGTTTGGAAATGAATTATTTGAGCATCCTGTAGATGGGGAGATTTTGTTCACTCTAGGTCAGGAGTGAGAGATGAGGAAGGGGAAGATTATAAAAGTCTTTGCTACTTCTAACTTGTAGAAGAGGGCAAAAAACAAATCTCTCCCTATGGGTTCTGGGACAAATACTTTGTTCATACAACTTAGAGACAAATTAAATAGAATAAAGAGTTTGCTTAATGATCCTGGAGTGAGATCCTTGGCAAAAATAAAGAGGTCAAATTTCCAGTGAAAAGAAAAACAGAACATCCAGCTTCTCTAGAAGTATATAATTTTTTTAGTTTTTGTTATTGTGTCCAACTCTTCGAGATACTGTGGATTAAATCATACCCATAGAGTCTGCAGGAATATTTTGGCATTTCCTTCTTCAGTGGATTAAGGCAAACTCAGGTGAAGTGACCTTCACATACAGCTAGAGAGTATATGAGGGAGAAAGTCAAAATTAGGACTTCCTGAAAACTCCATTTCTAACCTTATTTCATATCAACTTGCTATCCCTTACTTACTTTCCTATTCAAATGGGATTCCATTTATCTAGAAAACCTTTCTCTCACTTTTTTCCTTTTCTCATTGCGCGTGTTTTATTTTTTAACCTTTCCTTGCATGTTTCTGCCTCTGACAGACCGTTTGGGAAATTGAGATTGACAACAATCAGCTTCCAAGTGGGAATGCCTTGTTATTTTCATGCTTACTTCTATGTTCAGAATGGGGTTTTTTTGGTATCTTAAAGCTTGGCAAAATAATTCAATATAAAATCAAGGACGTTCTGGTTGTCCTATTGAGGATGCCTGGTTAACCGAGCATCTCTAACTGGAAGAGGAATTTAGTGGCCTATTGTTGTTAATTATTATTATTATTATTATTATTATTATTATTATTCAAGGGAAAGGAGCCATTTTGTAACTAGTATCATATTAGCTACAAAATTTTTCCACGGGGATATTTATTTTGGAAAAGTGACCGCTGGGAATTACAGAATCAACTTGGGCTTGCTTTCTTGGCTTGTCAGTGCCTTCCTTTTATTCTGCCTGTCAGGTTAGGCATTGACCAGGCCGGAAGAGGTGGAGGAAACAGCCCATCCTGTTGCTTTGACCTTCCATCAGAGACAGACAAAGTCAGAGTGTTATCTCCCTATGGGTGGGATCTGAGAATTGAGCAAAGAAAAGCTCTAAAAGTTAAGGGACTAGCTTAAGTTAAGAGACCATGATTCTATTTTTGACTTTGCTTTAGGTGACATAGCTTGCTTAGCTTTGAAAAGAATTGGACTGCTCTACTTAGGGATATTTCTTTCCTTCTCTAAGCTAGAAGGGCTTTCCAGAGGTGATCTTTAATTCCCTCTTCTCTGGGCATTGACCTTGACAAATAACTTATCAGTGGTACTTTGGATTGATGGAAACAAGAACTGGACTTACCAAAAGATCCTCTGGTTTCAGGTTCCATCTTTATGCTTGACTTGACTCACCATCCTCAAGGTCAAGATCAAGAGTGTTGCCCAGGGAGATTTAACTGAATTTGTGAGACCTCAGTGTAGACCGAAAGAGGCATGGGAACTCACCCCAAATCTGAGAGCTATCTTTGTTCAGAGGGTTATCACTTCTCTAAGAAAATAAGAGAGATCCACAGTTCCCATTTTGATATTCATCCCTTCCTTTTTGTTCTTCTTATTTCTACCAAAAGGCCCTTATCACTTTTCTCTTGAAATGTTAAGCACTAGGTCAAGACTTTGTGACATGGATGGCCCTTTGACAATCTAGTGAGGCCTCAGAGTACTGTTTTCAAATGCATAAAATATATAGGATTATTGATCAAAATATTTCTAAAAAATAACTCCAGGTGAAGTCTTTTTGCCTCCCTCTTTTATCCTTCTGATTATCTCCTTCCATAATATATAACAATATAACATGACATGACATGATTTAATACAATTTATTATAGTATAATATATAAAAAAGCTATAATATAATGTAGGGGAGCTAAGTGGTGTAGTGGATAGAGCACCAACCCAGGAGTGAGGAGGATCTGAGTTCAAATCTGGCCTCAGAAACTTGACACTTACTACCTTTGTGACCTTGGGCAAGTCACTTAGCCCGATGGTCTTGCATCCAGGATCATTTCCACTCATCCTGATTCATATCTGGCCACTGAACCAGATGACTCCAAAGAAGAAAGTAGGCTGGTGACTTTCTCAATAACTGAGGGTATGAAAGCAAAAGTGATGAAATTCCTTAGGAGATCAGGAAGAAGGGGGTACCCTGATCACATCCACGTGGTCTTGCAAGCCCCCAGCCCTCTCCCCCAAGGATGCTTGGTGCTGCCTCACTTGGGGGGAATCCTGATAAACTGCAGAGAGGCGCGATGTTGTTGGCTACTCTAATGGCAGTATAGCTTGGGGAAGAAACCGTTGTACCTCAGGTTCAGTGAACCTTTCAGATTGTGATTTCAGAGTCAAATCCAATTCACTTGCCTGTCATGGCATCACCTTCCTGATGTCATGGTCTTCTTCGAGATCTAAGGGATGACTATCATCTTCATATTATAGTATAATAGGAGCAGCTAGGTGGCGCAGAGGATAGAGCACTGGCCTTGAAGTCAGGAGGACCTGAGTTCAAATGTGGCCTCGGTCACTTAATAATTACCTAGCTGTGTTACCTTGGACAAGTCACTTAACCCTATTGCCTTGTAAGTAATATTACAGTATGGTATAATATAATGTAATATAATTAGTTTTCTAAACCCCCTTCATCTTATTAATTTCATTATTGTTGTTCAGCCATGTCTGACTCTTTGTGACTCTATGAGGTTTTCTTGTCAAAGATACAGAGTAATTTTCTATTTCCTTCTCCACATCCCACTAACAGTAGTAATATTAACCTTCCTAAATTAGCATTTTGTAAATGTTTCTTTGTCTGATCCCAAACCTTTAGCGGTCCATAGTATTGTACCATAGTTTGGAGTCAAAAGCCCTGGGTTCAAATACGGGCTCTTCTGCATGGTTCCTGTGAGACCTTGGGGAAGTCACCTAATGGGTCTGAGCTTTAGTTTCTGCCTCAGTGGAGCAGTCTTTTTTCCTAGCTTGACTTTACCATTGGGTTTCAGCTGCTTTCTCCCTGCTCATGTGACTTCCTTCTCCCCTAAACTCCACTTGGTGAATTCTCCCCATAACCTCCCAAAGAGGGTTCTCTGTATATAATCTATCATAAAAATAAGAGATTTTTCAAGGGCATTGAAAAGTAATATCTTCCTCCTAATTACAAGAAAAACTAAAGCTCATAAAGTACTTACTTTTTGTGAGTTGCTGTGCTGAGCACTTTATGATTATTATCTCATTTGATCATCAGAACAACTTGGGAGGTAGGGGCTATTATTATCCCCATTTTACAGATGAGTAAACTGAGGCAAGCAGAGGTTAGGTGACTTGCCCAGGGTTACACGGAGTGTCTGAGGCAGGTCTTCTCTAACTTCAGGTCCAGTGCTATACTGAGCTGCCCCTAATGAATTGGGGCTGATTCCAAAAAAGAACAGATTTGATCTTGATTTTAGGATTGACTATCCACAATGCCAGGTTTCTTTATATTCAGTGTTTCATTTTTCACTATTGTTTGAAGGCATTAATAATCTACTGTTTATTTCTTTTCCTTTTGGTCTATCCTCATCCATCCATTCATTCCCCCCTCTCTCTCTCTATATATATATCTCCATTCATCTACTTCACCCCTCTACCTTTTATCTACCATCCATCTACTTACCTTTCTCTTGCCTGTTATTTAATCCCTTCAACTATCTATCACAATTGTGCCCTTCTTCTCTTACCCAGTGACCTTTTCTTGTAACAAAATGAATAAAGAAATAAAAACCAAGGAAAAATGGTTTTGAAGGAAGGAAAGGAAATAGAGTGAATGAGATTACCTCCAAAGTCCCTTCCAACTTTCATCTTATGCTCCTATGATGCTATTTCCCTCATCAAGGGTCTCTGGCATGGGCCACTATTTTTGTTAAAGTCTCCTATATGTTATTTCACTTTTTTTTAATTTTAAGGCTATAGATGTAAGTGACTTGCCCAAGGTCACACACAGCTAGGCAATTATTAAGTGTCTGAGGGCAGATTTGAACTCAGGTCCTCCTGACTCCAGCGCTGGTGCTTTATCCACTGTGCCACCTAGCCACCCCATACCAAAGGAATTCTTAACTGGGGGTCTCTGAACTTGGCTTCTGTTTTAATATTTTGATATATGTATTTCAGTAGAGTAAATTTTTTTTGTAATGATCTTGATTTTATTTTATGTACTGAAAAACAAGATTCAGAGAAGACATTAATAAGTGACTTGTCCAAAGGAGTCCCCAACAGTTAAATGTCTGAGGTCACATTTGGACCCTGAACTTCTTGATATTTTAAGTATATATATATATATGTATATATATATAGTTTATTATATTATATTATGCATATCAGGCCTGTTATTTTATCTGGTGCATCACCAGCTAGAGTCTGAGAATTTTCTACAGCAGTAGCAGATTAAGTGACATACCCAGCGCTACACAGCCAGTATGTGTTTGAGTGAGAATTTGAACCCAGGTCTTTCTGGCTCACACACCAGTTCTTGAACCACTCCTTAAACTGTTCTGTTGCATTTGCCATCACTTAACGTAGTTGCAGGTGCCTAGGACTCACAATGCCTATTATCCTTAATAAATGCTTAGAGGGCGGCTAGATGGCGCAGTGAATAGAGCACGGTCCTGGAGTCAGGTGGACCTGAGTTCAAATTCGGCCTCAGACACTTAATAATTACCTAGCTGTGTGGCCTTGGGCAAGCCACATAACCCCATTGCCTTGCAAAAACCTAAACAAACAAACAAAAAACAACAACAAAAAATAAATAAATGCTTAGAGATCGACTTTTTCTCTTTTGGCAAATACAGGGATCTTATAAAAAAAGTCATGGATAGAGGGAGGAATAGCTTTTAGTTTGATATTATCAGCATGTTGCTCACATTTAAACATGTGGTTTCTGATATAATTTAATCCCCTTTATTCTTGTTTTGCCCTAAGCAGGATGAGATTTAATGTCTTTTCTCTGGTTGATGTGTCCTTTTATTTCTTTGTATCCTTTTTTTTAAATTCTGAATGTTTAGGCTTCCAAATTTATAGCTGAAACAGATATAAACTTAAAAGCCTTTGCAAAAATCTCTTTAAAAAGAGCCTGGAAGTGGAGATTAGATGTATATTTTTTTTTATGAAAAGAATTCTTTTCTTATTGTTTTTTTTAAATCCTATGTAGTCCTTTGTGTTTCTTCAGTTAAGGAGTTGAGTTGGCTGTGGACTGAGCCCTTGGTTAGCTTTACTGATGTAAATCTGGAGATAAAGTTTCCTAGCTGGGTTGAGCTCCTGCCTGGGGTCCTTGAGGCAGAGCATCTGGCCAGAGAGGAGAGGCCGGCACGCCTTGCCTGGCCCACCTGCTTGGCAGGGCACCTTGCCATCGGGAAGCTGCCAGTTTCAGACACTATCTCTTGTAGAAGCCCTTGTTTGTGACAGCTGGACAGCTGAGCATGAGCTGCCTCAGCCGGTGGCAATAGGGGTTCATGCTGTACCCCCTCTTGGAGGCCTTAATCCCACCTGGTGATGGGGCAGCTGGTTGGTAGGGTTGACTCTTGAAGGTATATCAGGGTTCTGATGAGATCATCAGACCTGAACTATGAATGGGGCATCATCTTTATAAGGGGACCTGGATCCCTTTTGGCAAGTTGCCTCTTAACTCCTTGTCTGAATCTTGTTTTTAAATGAAAATAATAAAATCCAGATCATTACTAAGAAAACCTACTCTTTTGAAATACATTTACCAAAATATTAAAACAGAAGACAAGTTCAGGGACCCCTGGTTAAGAATTCCTTTTGTAGGGACAGCTAGGTGGTTTAGTGAATAGAGAAACTTTAAATACCCTGTAGTCAGGAGGACTTGAATTCAAGTCTGAACTCTGGACACTTGCTAGCTAACTAGCAGTGTGACCTTGGGCAAGTCACTTAACCCCACTGATTTACACCCCCCCCAAAAAAAACCAATAAAAAGAATTCCTTTCATAGCTATATTTCCAGTGATTTTTACCAAGAGTAATTGATTAATTATAGATAGATTATAATATAATAGATAATATATAGCTTGTTATATATTGGAATTGATATATATCTATATAGAGAGACAGATTGATATATATAGGCACATTTAAGTCTTTAAAATATATTAATCTGTGCCAAATACCTTCTCAAGAAACTGAGGGAAATTGTTCATGGGAAATTAGATTGAGAACTGAAAGGAAATTCAGAGGCTCATCTACTCCATCTTACAGTTAAAGAAACTGAGGCCCTGGGAAATGAAGTGTTTTGCCCAAGATCACATAGATCTGGGAGGCATCAGTGACAGAATTTGAACCCAGGTGTTCTCTGATTCTAGAGTAAGAGCCCTTTCTAATTTGATCCTACTGTTTCCAAAAAATACAAATAGGTTTCTGGAACACCCTCCACTTTGGGGACTGACTTGCCTGTACAGTTGGCAGTCAAGGCTTGTTTACCCTTCCCCCACCCCCTTCTTCCTTTCTGGTCTATTCTCTGGAGATCCTTAGATGATGGAGATGCTAAAAAGGAAGCTGGTCATTAGAGGAACTTTGTTCCTTAATCTTTACAACCAAAGCTACAAATAGCTCTTTTCCTCTTCAGGAACAATCTTGTGGAATTCCCCTCTCATAAACTGATTTGTAATAATCCCATTTAAATGAAATTAAATTAATTACATTTCTTTTTAAAATATTAATATAAAATTAAAATTTTTATTTGAAATTAAGTTAAAAGAAATCTATTTCTCTTTTCCCCACCTCTTCTTTCTCTTTTTTCCTCCATCTCTCTCCTCCCCCATCTCCTCCACTCTCCCCTTTCTCCTCTCCTCATCCCTGTCTTCCCTACTTTTCTTCTTCTCCATTCCCCACCTGATCTCTTCTCCCTTTCCTGGACTTTCATGGACTTTACATCCCATTTTGGGGCACATTTGGAGTCAGGGATTTTGAACTCTAATATTGAATCTGCTATTTCCTTCCAATGCAACCTTAGTGAAGTCACATAATAATATCAATAACAGTAATAATGATGATGATAATGATAGTAACAATAGTTAAAATTTGTATAGTGGACCAAGGATTTAGAATTATCTCATTTGGTCCATGTAACCCTCTTGGGAAATAAGATGAGAAAGATAAAGCAAGAAAAGGTAAAGGGACTTGCCCAGGATCACACAGCTTGGTTATATCTAAGACCCAATTTTAACTCGTGAGTTTTCCTAACCCCAGGTCTGTACCACCTCCCTGCCTGTTCCCTGCATCTTAGTTGTAGCATCTTTAAAAGGAGAAGGAAAAACTTGGTGGTTTCTGAGGTCCTTTCCAGCTCTCATTTATTTAGATTGGAATTTTTTCATGAGGCAAAGCCACAGACCTGAGTTACATGATTAGGTTGGTACATTGCAGTTTGGTATGATGCTACGGTTTTCTTAGCTTTAGTTAGAATCCCAGAATTTCCATCCCAGGCCAAAGAGTTAATATTTTGTCTTAGTGTAGAGCAAAAGTTTTTTAACCTTGTTTATGTGGAAGCTCCCCATGGCAGTCTAGTAACAGCTAGGGAACTCCCCACCCTACACCCACCCTTCACCACATCTTGTTTGTTGTCCAGTTTTATAAAAAAAAGTGCTAAATTTCATACACATGTTAGTGAAAAACAGAAATAAAATAAAGATGTTCCAAGTTCACAGATAAGTCAATAATCATTCATTAAGTGTCTGATATGTACCAACCAGGTCCTGTGTTAAGTACTGAGAATTACAAACAAAAACAACAAAAAAGGGTAAAAACAGCCCCTGCTTTGAGGATCAATCCACAGGAGTCGTCTCTGGACCTGGACCCTAGGTTAAGAACCTCTGTCCTAGAGGCATTGGAACCATGGAAGATTTTTTGAGGAAGAGATATCACGGGCTGACTTGCCTCCTAGTATTTTTATTTAGATTTCCAAATGAAAGATTGGAAGAGGGACTGACAGGACCCCAGCAGAGAAACAGGAAGCTGTTCCAATCTTTTCTAGCAAGTTGACCAACCTGAATTTTATACTCAGAGAGTTAGAAGTTGTTTTTGGAAGATGGACCAGCCTGGTGCTATTGCTGCCTTATTATGTCTTAGAACTGAAACCCTCATTTCCTGATGGCGCTCATTAATACCTTTTTTCTCCATATACTAAGGGGAATGGGCTTGGTGAGAAGATAATTCGCAGAGTTGTCTGTGTGATATATTTATGTATTATCTATTTGTATTTGTGTGTGCACATGTCTATATACACATTATATGTGTGTTTCTGTGTGTGTGTGTGTGTGTGTGTGTGTGTGTGTGATCCCCCACGCCCCAGATCCATTATCTTTTTTCCTTCCTCATTATCAGGAGGCCTTTTCCCAGACACAATTGGCCTGTGATTAACAGATTCCTGACAAAACCCCCAATGTAAAGAGCATCTGCATTCATTCTTCTGGTCTCTGCAAGACTTTTTGAGGCAAATCCAACATCAACCTATTTTTTTTAACCCTTTCTTTTCTGGCTTCTATTCTGCCTGTCTGCCTGTGTCTTTATCTTATTTGAGCTTAACGATTCCAAAAAGGGGATTGTAATGGTGACCAAGAAATTAAATTCAATGAAGGGATGAGAATAAGTCTAGACAGAAATCTGCTGTGGTTTAAAGATATAAAGCCTGATAATCTATCTGGTGGCTTAAAACAAGCTTTAAGGACTGTTTTCTCATTCTCTCACCTGTCTTTGCTTGGCAAAAAATTGGCACCAATCCCAGAAATTTTCTAGGACCAGAGTAGTCTAGACTGGATTGATAGAGAGAAAAAATAAGGATTTAGGATAGAAATATATAAAAAAAGATAAGAAAGAGTTGGATTTCAGAGGAAATTTTCTTGTCTTGAACCCTTGATGAACCAGGTCAACCCTATTCTAATGAAATGTGCTAAAATCCTTGCCCCTTTATCTTATGATTTGTCATTCCATACCAAGCCCAAACCTTTGACTCTCACCATTCATTGCCTTCCCTCCTTATATTACTGAACAGAGATGGAGAAAATTACACTATACTGATTAAGATTATTTGTGTTAAACAATCTCAACTGGAATTGGAAAAACATAAAACATTAAAAATTATGTAATAAAAATATTACTTTAAAAAATCTTAACTGACAAGTAGGCAATCATTTAAACATTTTAAAATTAATTTATTCTCCTATTCATCACAGAGACTTTTATATATGTCTTCATCCTTCCTTAAAGTTCCCTAGTTCATCCTCTCCCCATCCTTTCAGTGCATAATTTTGCCTCATTTTCCACTGAAAAAAAATGAGACCATTCTGAGACAAATTACTTTTCTATGCTCATACTTTTCATCTCAAATTTTCTACATGCCTTTGCCCCTAAATCAAATGAAAGAGCCACCCCTCTCCTAAGACATACCCCTTTATGTATTCGAATGAGATAGTTTATGAAGCATTTAGGACAGTGCCTAGAAGATAGTAGGTACTACATAAATGTTGGCTATTATTATTATTATTATTATTATTATTATTAGTAGTAGTAGTAGTAGTAGTAGTAGTAGTAGTAGTAGTAGTATTTCTCTTTCACTGCTCTTCAAATTCTTCTTGTCTGCTGGCTGATTCTCTCTGTAAACAAACAAGTTCCTATCTCCTCTATCTTCAAAAAGCCCTCCCTAAATCTTTCTCTCCCTTTCATGGCCAAATTCCTTGAAAAGACTGGCTATAATTAAAGCCTCTACTTCCTCCCTTTGTCTTCTTAATTCTCTACAGTCTGGCTTCTAACCTTATCATTCAACTGAAAGAACTTTCTCTTCCAAGTTACCAGTGATTTGTTAATTGCTAGACTAAGTGGCCTATCTTAATTCTCATTTTTCCTGACCTGGTCACAGTTGACACTGTAGTCATCTTCTCTTTGATACTCTGCTCTCTTGAGTTTTTTGAGCTATTTTACCCCCCCAGATTGCCTCTTGTTAATGCTCCTCCTTCTCCTTTGATCCATCTTCATATAGCTGTGGATTTTCCCTGTGCTGAACTGCTTCTGTTTTGTTTATCCTGTTTCACTTAGTGATCTTATAAACTCTTGTGGATTCAATGATCTTCTCTGTTCAGATGATTCTTAATTCTATTTGTTTAGCCCAAAACTCTCTCCTGAAAACCTATCTTACATCTCTACCTGTCTCTTGGATATCTCAAATGGGATGTCGCATAGACTTAGGAAACTCAACATCTGTACCGCAGAAATAATCTTCCTCTTCTTCACTTTTCTGTTGAGGCCATCACCATGGTTCCTTCCAGCACCCAGGCTCACAATCCAAGTTCTCCTCTTGGACTGAATCTTTTTGATTCTTCCTTCATAATTCCCTTATTCAATTTTCCTTTTCCTCTTCTTAGAACATCACCACCCTGGTGTAAGTCCTATGTCTCACACCAGGACTATTGAAATAACCTAGTCAATACTACTCATACTCCGGTCTCTCCACTCTCCTGTCTATTTTCCACTTAACTGTCAATGTGTTCTCCTGAAGTGTGGGTCTGAATATATAACCCTCCCTCTTTTACTCAATTAACTACATTGGTTCCCTGTTACTTCCAGTATCAAATCTAAAAATCTGGCATTTAACATCTTTCATAACCTGTCTCCTTGCTACCTTTCCAGTCTTCTTTCTTTTACCATATTCTAGAATCAAGATATCCCTGAGGATGTCATTGATCCTCTTCTAAAAGGAAGAACAAACAGTGTTTTAATTCCATCCAGTGATACTGGCTTCTTTCCTGTTCCTCAGACAACTGGAGATGCTTTGCCCCTTCTCCAATCTTCCTGAATTTTTGTTGACTATCTCCTATATCCCTTATGTTTCTCTGTTTCCATGGTTCCCTTATTTCCTTCTAGTCTAATCTTTCCCAAGGTACTATAATGCATGTATATCATGCCATTACCTCTCTGGTGTCATGATCTTCCAGAACAAAGGACAACCATCAAACATCAACGCCTAGTGCCTTTCCTCTGAAATTTTACCCTGTGTATTTTGTAAGAGTCTTGTTGTTTTCATGTTTTCTCTCATATTACGTTGTGAGCCTCTTAAAAAAAGAGAATTAAAAACGGTTATCTTGTTATGTAATTTTGCTATCTCTTATACTTTATTTTTCTGCCTTAAGGATATGATTTCTCTCTCATTACATGCAACTTAGATCAATGTATACCATGGAAACAATGTATAGACTGACAGCCTACCTTCTGTGGGGGGGGTGGGGAAACCAGATTAGGGGAAAACTTATAAAATTCAAAATTAATAAATAATTTTTTAAATAAAAAAAAGACAGTTTTGTTTTTTTAACCTTTCTTCATATCTTCAACCCTGACATAGTGCCTGTAGCAGAATAAAGGCTTGTTGACTTGGGACTGTCTGAAGTGTCCTGCTTCTGTTTTAACTTACTATATATGCAGCTTAGTGTAATAGTTAAGGGTGCTGGCCCAAAAGCCAGGAAAAGTTGGATTGAAGTCAGATGTCTGATAGATGCTGACTGTGTGACTCTGGGCAAATCACTTATCTTTTATAGTTAAGTGTCTGAAAGTAAGACCACAAGTTTCAAAGAAGTTGCTGACTTTCTCCATATCATTGAAATCCCAGGTCCAGTTCCTTATTGCCTCTTATGAGGCGATTAATGCTTCTTCCATTCCTTTCTTTCTAGATCTTCTCGTGAAGAACAGGGTGACCTGGATCTCCCGTTGGGTGACCTTCACTCTGATGAAGAGGAAGCACTCAACAGCTCCGATGAGGATGCCAGCTCTGACTCCAGCAAAGGGGAGCCAGATTCCTTAGAAGATAAACAGGTATATTCTTTACTTTTAATTTAATTAATATTTGAATGTTGTTGAATTTTTCTCATACACCGTGTCTAGAAAAGGTATTGTGTATAGTGCTCCATTGTTGAGAATTGGGAAGAACCAAGCTCAAATCATGTTTCAGATCTACGAACATGGACAAATCACTTGTCCTTCTGAACTTCAGTTTTTTATCTTGATGACATTTACCTTCTGGGTTTTTGTGAGGACCTCGTGAGCTAACTCTATGTTTTTTACAAATCTTAAAGTAGTATACAGGTGCTACATGTTATTTGTTTGTTTTCAGAATTTAAAAATTAATTTTTCTCTCCTTCCCATCTCCTTTTCCTCCTAGATTTTCTTAGTCCCATCTTTAGAAAAATATTTTTCTGATGTATTATTTCAAATTGATTTCCTCTTGCAACACAGAATCTGAGAGATTGTCAACTTCAGAGACACAATATATCATGGATTAAATAATATTTTGTGAATGACTTTTTAGCCCTATGCATTAAGGGATGAAGATTTGTTTGAAGTTATCAAGAGAGATTAGAAAACTGGATTCTGCCCCAGGAAATCCACTCGTCCCCCTTGGTTGGTATAAACATGGAGAAACTGCTGTTACCTGTCAGACCCCCACACCAGTGGTGGTGGCAAATTCAGGTAGAAATGGTAGCCACTAAACAATGTATAAGGATCCTTCCAGACCATATATGGACTATATTTCAACATTACACACACACACACACACACACAAACATTCCATTGTCTTTTTATTTATATATTTTTGTGTATTTATTTTATGAAATATTTTCCAGTTATATTTTAATCTATTTCAGGTTTTGTCCTCTTGACAACTTGGCTCTAGGTTGCCCAGTGGGTAGCCACCCATCTTGGTAGAAGTTGTTTCTTTACTTGAGACTTCCTTTTATCAGTGAAATCACAAGTGTAATTCCCGTTATTCTAGATATCCTAGCAGTGGCTAGAACATGGGTTTTTGGAGTCAGGAGGATGGATGTTCGAATCTGATCTTATATACTTGACTCTTACTAGCTGTGTGACCTTGGACAAGTCACTTCACCCTGACTGCCTCGTATCCAGGCCATCTCCAGTCATCCTGATTCCTATCTGGCTACTGGACTCAGATGGCTCTGGAGGAGAAAGTGAGACTGGTGACTTAGCTCAGCACCCCCTCATTCAAATCCAATTCGTGTACTATTCCCTCTGATATTATGGTCTTTTTCAAAAATAAGGGACAAACATTAAATTGATCACACCTTTTTTTCTGAATAGACTATGTAGCTGTTCCAAATTCCTAGAATTCCTACTTATTTTATGCTGAGTCTTCTCTAGAAAGGTATGCTATGCTCTCAATCATCTTACCTCTATTCTACTACATTTTAGGGGTCCTCACAAGTCAGCCTTTCTCCTTCTAGGTATTGGCACACTCTTCTTATCCTCAGGAGAAGAGGCTGTGCACAGTCACTTTTTGACTAAATATTTTTAGCAGCTCAGTGACTTATCCCCAAAGACAACTCTGGTCTGTGCCTGCATTCATTTTTGCTGTCACCTTGACCCCTACTCTAAGAGAAGCTACTATATGAGTGTTGCAAATGATTTTGTTTTAGGTATCTTGATTATCATTGAGAACAGCAGTTCTCAAAATATGATCTAAGATCTCCTGGGGAGCAGCGGTCCTGGTAAAGGTCCTGTCTTATACTCTATAGGAATGGAGGTTTGCCTTTAGTTTCAGACTGTGAATCTGTCAGCATTTCTTGATCTATGGTAGAGCATTCTGAGCTTGTAATTGGTCTGATCAGCCATAGTCAGACACACTGTAATTTGTCTCTAATATAGTGATGTCGCTTTGATCTTTTTTGATAACATAGGGTAAAAACCAACTAACCAAACACCCCAATCTAATCCATTCTCTACCATGCTACCAAAATTATTTTCCTAAGGCAGATGTTCCAACCTAATGGGGAAGATAACTTGCAAACAACTATGTACCAAAAAAAAAGCTATAAATGGGGTAAATAGGAAGTAATCAGTAGAAAAAGATACCAGATTTAAGAGGCACTGAGACCAACTTTCTGTAGAAGGTGTGATTTTTTTAAGTTAGAATTTTTTATGTCTAGAATAAAACACTATCTTTTCTCCTTGACATTTTGTTATTATTTAGTCCTTGTTCACTTGTGTTTCACTCTTTGTGACACCCCCCCCCTCTCCAATTTGGGGTTTTCTTGGTAGAGATATTGAAGTGGTTTGCCATTTCCTTCTCCAGTTCATTTTACAGATGAAGAAACTGAGGGAAACAGGGTGAAGTGACTTTCCCTGGGTCACAGATAATATATAAGATTGGATTTGAACTCAGGAAGATGAGTCTTCCTGACTCCTATCCTGTTGCTTTATTCACTATGCCACATACCCACCCCACTTCTGGTACTTAAGGCCTCAATAATCTGTTCTGATCTCCCTTTCTGGTCTTATTCCCTTCCCTAGATATTACAACCAAATTGGTCTACTAGCTATTTTCAGAACTCAGTGTTCCACTTTGGACTTACAGTTTTTACACAGGCTATCCCTGGGGTCTGGAATACCACTTAATTACCTCTTAGAATCTATGTTCTTCCTCTAAGTTTGGGTCAGGGACTACGTCTTCCCTCATCCATCCCTCAAATAGCTAGTGCTTCCCAACTCTTACTTATTCTGTGCTTCTAGTGGAGAGTAAACTTGTTGAAGGCAGGAACTCTTTGTTTCCTCAGCATCTAATATAGTTTATATATTAAACATGTCGGTTGAATTCTGGGATGGGTAGAAGTCACTTTTCTTCTTTTAAAAAAGTATTAATATTCTCTTATTGGTATTGAGAAGGAAAAAAAGATATCCATTTCTGAATCTCCCCTCCCTGGCTTTGTGAACCATCTCCTCATGCCAAAGGATTCAAAAGTCTTTATATGTGAAATGATCTGTTGAGTATTACACAACATTTGAACCTTGATCTCCCTGACACCATCTTAATAGCAGAGTACATTTTAATATTTCCAAAAACATTAAAGAGAAAGTTGTATTTAGTGGTTTTTGAAATGAACAAGTCTAGAGAAGTATACATCTAGAATGAACATCCATGGCTTTTCATTTCTTATCAGAGGATTAGAACAACAGGCTGGATTTCAGATCAAAAGTGCAATTCTTGGCCCTCTCCCCATTTCTTGCTATGATTACACTTCAAAGCCATCTACTTTCTCTGTGGCTTTGTCTTGCCATCTACAGCATGGGTGGGTGGGGGGACATGGGGGCAGTATTTCTTGTTTACTTTGAAATGAATGTAATTTGTACATGGATTTCCATTAATTTATGAGATTGTTGCCATTCCCCAAACTCCTGGAGTTTTATAAGAATGTCGATTTTCAGGTCATATTTTTTTCATGAAGGTAATATAATATTACAAAATAGCACTGGACTGGGAAGCAGTAGATATGGGTCCCAATCTCAGATCAAATACTAGTTAGCTCTGCAAATTGCTAACTCTCTCTGGACTTATAGTTAAAAACCTGACTGTAAAACAAGCAAGTTGAACTAAATTATTCTTAAGTCAAGGTGATTCCACTTGAGATTTGGGGCAAAATTGATCATTACCCTTATTAGTTAGTAATGGTTTTTGACTTTTTTCCTACTTAATATGAGCTTTTTTCATACAACTTTTGGGGGGGGTAATAAATCACTGTCAGAAACAAGTGCATCATTTTTTAGTCATTGTTGTCTAATAGTACTTTTCATAAATTAAGAAAATGACTGGAAATAGGAACTATATCTAATAGAAGTTTTATATGTCTGAGTGCTAAGTATTAAATTTTGGTCCCCTCAACACATTTTCAAAAAAGCATTGATTTAGATTCTTATGGGATTTAGAAGTTAGTAAGTACCCTCTTCCTTTGAATAAATTATGGAAGAATAGAATTTCATCTGGGAAATCTTTGTTTTCATTTGGGTCACTGACTTTGAACTTTTCAATAGAACCTTTGTTTGAAATTTTATAAGACAGATTATTTTCCCTTGAATAATATAATTTTGAGAGGGATCAAATGTTCATGATTCCTAGCACTCTCATCACTTAGGAACCCTGCCAGAAAACTATCACATACATTTATGGGTTAGAATCCACCCTGAGCCCCCACCAGTGTGTTTCATTTTACCAGTCAGTTAAGGCATTTAATGAAATAACAACAGAACATTATTTTGTAAACTGTGAGCACATTACCCCACAAATAAGTGCGTCCTCATTGTGAAGGGTGATGTGTATAGGGATCTTGTGTGGAACATAATGTATATAGCTAACTATGTGAGGGATCAGTTAATACCTCTAAAGCTGGAGAACTACCTGTGACTTCTAGCTATTGATTATGTATGTCATGTCTTTTCTTGTTAGCAGGGCCATCTGTTTTTTCTACTAGGTCTGGGATGAATTACACTCATCTCTGTACTTCTGAGGACCTAAACTTCATTCTGGCATTCAGACTTGAAACCTACATATTTTCCTTAACTTCTCACTGTTATCATTAATATCACATCTTGGGGCGGCTAGGTGGCGCAGTGGATAAAGCACCGGCCCTGGCGTCAGGAGTACCTGGGTTCAAATCCGGCCTCAGACACTTAATAATTACCTAGCTGTGTGGCCTTGGGCAAGCCACTGAACCCCATTGCCTTGCAAAATCTAAAACAACAACAACAAAAATCACGTCTTGAATGTGCCTTTTTTCTTCTTGACATTTTATTATTATTTAGTCCTTGTTCACTTCTGCTTTAACTCTTTATGACCCCTCTGCCCCCATTTTGGGCTTTCTTGGTAGAAATACTAAAGTGGCTTGCCATTTTTTTCTCTAGTTCATTTTACAGATAAAGAAACTGAGGTAAACTAGGTGAAGTGACTTTCCCAGGGTCACAGCTAATATGTGAGATTGGATCAGAACACATTTTAGTTCTTGACCTTTTCATCACTACCCTGACTGGGACAGGTATTCACAGGGCCCGCTTTTCTCAAGGAGAAAAGGAAATGGAGTGAAACTGTGCTGTGGAAACTTCTTGTTGTATCCTCCCATTCTGCATCTCTCTTGTATGGACATTATACAAAGACTTGGGTCATTGGAGAAGCATTGGTGGTTGTCTTGGCTTCCTCTTCTCTCTAGTAGTAAATACATCTAGTCTCTTTATATTTAACTTCAAGTATGACTATGATCATGCATGTAGTAAATAAATTAGAGTATTTTTAAAGAAAAGCATATGAAAAGACTGATTTTATGATTTGCTATAATTATGGCTCAGTTTGAAAAGTGAAGTGAAAAAACACAATCTCCCTTGTCAGTATGAGTCACTGCCCCGGCCCCTGATCTACCTCCCTTTGGTCTCTCCACAAGCACAAACATAGAGTATAATAATTAACATCATCTGCCAGGCTTCATATACAGCCAGTGTTCCAACAAGTATCAGCCTGCTTCAGATTTATTCTAAATGAGGCTACGTGTTTCTGAGCTTTTAAAAAGAATTATGGTGCTTTTCTGTTGGCTATGGTCAGAAAAAATCCAGAGGTTTTGGTTGTCAACTAGAGGAAAAGTTTATTTAAAATGCTATATCGCTCTGTCAGTCAGCGTGCATTTTCATTGATTAAAACTGATTCCCTTTTGGCAGTATTTAACTAGGATTGTCTTCCCAGGCCTCAGTTCCATGGGACTAGGGACAACACAAGTACCAAGGGAATTATTCCTGTCTGAAAACATTTGTTGATTGACTGATGTCTACTGAAATGTATGCTTGTGGCAAAGAGAGCACTGGGAAAAACAGCAGCTCAGAAGTACAAGTCCCTTGAGGATCTTGACAGCTTGTTAATAGCAGCCAAAGTGGCTGACCTGCCATTCTCCCTACATAACATCCCATCTCCTTCCTCCAAGTCAGCCTCAGAGAATGAGGTTCATTGACTCTTTGCCAAGGTCAGTGTCTCTAATTGTCAGTCAATCAGCTAGAATTGATCAAGCCTCCACTGTGGGGGAGGCACTGTGTGCTAAGTGGGGGCTCCAAAGAATGCCAAAGGACAATCCCTGCCCTTAAGGAGCTCACAATCTAATGGGGAAGAAAGTGTACCAATAAATATGTACAAAGTAAGATAAGCAAGAAAATACTTTGGGGGTACTCTCAGAGGAAAGGCATTAACATTAAAGAGAACTGTTTTTGTGAAAGAAGGGAGGACTTGAGCTTAGACTTGAAGGAATCCAGGCTAGTCAGGAGGCAGAGATGATGAGATGACTTCCCCAAAAGGGAAACAACTAGTGAAAATCCTCAGACACTTAATAACTGTGTGATCCTGATTCTGCATGCCTCAGTGTCCTCTTCTTTTCAATGAGGGAATAGACTTGGTGGATAATTCAATGAGCCTGAAGGCAGGGAGACTTCAATCTCCTCAGTTTCCTGAACTGTAAAATGAGGAAAATAACAGCCCCTACCTTCCAGGGTTAGAATGAAGAGCAATTGAAATAATATTTGTAAAATTGTAAACCTACTTAACATGTTCTTAGCTCATTGCCTTTCTAGCTCTCAAGAATTCACTATTATTTCCTTCTTTCTAGAATTTGTGACAGTCTGGAGAGAGAGAGAGAGAGAGAGAGAGAGAGAGAGAGAGAGAGAGAGAGAGAGAGAGAGGAGAGAGAGAGAGATTAATTTGAAGTGAAGCTGTAAAAACAAATGATGTCAATATAAATGAAAAAGGAAAAACAAACAAGCCTCTTGGATTAAAAGGCCTTGGTTCAAGTTCTGTCTGGTCTGTAATTCTGGGCAATTCACTTAACTTCTTAATTTCTCTAGGCAAGTGTCTTAAGACCAAATATCAGTGTTCATGGGTAGAAGGGGGTTTCCTTTGCCTCTGAAACCAAAGGTCCAATCTCCAAATTTAAAAGCAGAACAGAACAAAAAAGCCCCATTCCCTTATCATGTCAGTAAGCATTTCTTAAGCAGCTACTGTATGCCAAAGCACCATGCTAAAATCATTCTGCTACATTAGTGAATAATGATTTATTTTCAATATAGAAGTCACCCCAGAGGACTGAAGATCATGCATTCTATCCACCTGGCAAAGAGAGCACTAATAGACTCGGGGCATAGAATAAGACATTAATTTTTGGACATGGTCATTATGAGAATTTCTTTTAAATGTATCTGTGCTTAGTTGTTAAAAGGGTTATTTTCTTTTTCTATCAGTGATGGAAAAGGGGAAAAATAATCTTTGTTTAGGGAAAAAATGAGGCCATGAAGATTCAGACATGACTGAAATGACTGATAAATAACAACTAAAAATAATGACTTTTTCATTCCTTTCCAGTAGTTTGCTTATAGAGCATAGATGGCACCTGCCTGGTATGATTCAAAACCTAAACTGGAGAGACTTCCAACTAGAACTAGTTTTGCAGGCAGGCATTATCATGCATTATCACATGAACTTAAATTAGTTTATCTATTCTACTAAATCTGACCTAGAATTGAACAAGTTGTTCTTAAATAATATTGCTGTTACTATATACAACATTTCCTTGGTTATACTCATTTCACACTTCAGATTTTTTGTGCAAATCTATTCTTGTTTTTTTCTAAGGTCATTGAACTCATCATTTCTTATAGCACAGTAGTGTTCCATCACAATCAATACTCCAACTTGTTCAGCCATTTCCTAATTAATTAATGAAGCCCCTTTGTTCTGTAGATGATAAAACTGTGACTCATAGAAAGTATGTGACTTGGTTAGAGACACTCGAAATCAAATGCAGGATTTGAATCCAAATTTTTTTTTGACTCACACTCTGAAGATGGTGTTTGTCCTTTGTTCTCAAAGAAGACAGACATCAGGAGGTCATTTTTGGTGGGAGGGGCTTGTTGGAGGCCTCAAGATGTAAAAACTATAGAAATCCTAAAAATCAGGTCTCCTCTTACTAGGTATGATGAAACTAGAGACCAAAGATGTCAAGTGAGTTGCCCATGGTTACACAGCTGGTTCATGACTGAATTGGTCTGAAGCATAGGGTTACCATCCAGGAAAAGCAGGCTTGGGTGTGGTACCATAATGGGGCACACTAGATCCTTATTAGGGAATTGTCAATGATTTATGGACAAGCCCCAGAGAATAGGTGGGTCTGACCAATTTGCAGTCACAACCCAAATCAACAAATGTTTATGAAGCATTTACTCTTTGCATCTCATGCATTATGCTAAAAACTCGAGGTACAAGAACCATCCTTGCTTCACATCCTATTGGGGGAGAAAAGATGCAAAAACTATGTGCAGATGAGACATGTATATATAAAGTACAGAGGGTGCTAATATGGGGAGGGGATGTATATGGTGGAAAAGGGAAAGGATGAGTCAGAAGAGGAAGCCTCCTGCATGAAGATGGTGGCATAGACTTGAAGGGAGGGAGGGTGAGGAGGGCAAGTGTTTCAGACATGGGAGACGCCTTTGGAAAGACAGGGAGTCAGGAGATGGCATTTCATGTGTGAGGAATAAGTCAGAGAGCAGGCATCATTGGATTGTAGAGTATGTGGATGTGTATTAAGACTGGAAAACAAGGGATAGCTAGGTGACACAGTGGATAAAGTCAGGAGGACCTGAATTCAAATTTGGCCTCAGATACTTGCCAGCTAGGTGGCCCTGGGCAAGTCTCTCAGTGAGGATATACAGTGAGAATACCTCCTGGAGTTGTTGTGAAGAATAATGACATAACATAACAAATATAAGCTCATATTTATAAAATTTAATAAAGTGCCCGGCATTAGTAGGTACTTAATATTTATCTTCTCTCTTTTCTTCCTTCCCCAAGACCTTTTTAAAAAAAAATGTAAGTTATATCTGTCAATATTCAGTATATTAAAAATTAAAATGATTTAGTATAATTGTGAAAGTCGTTTTGACCTAGCAGACTCCCTCCTTCCAAAGAATTTTGGGTATCTCCAGGAATCTTTGGACCACACTGTGAGAACAGCTGTCTTAAATCAGTGACATTACACACTCATTTGAGTGTTTGTTGTCTTCTATCTGTTCTGTATGTGTGTGTGTGTGAACATGTTGTATCCTCTGCCTCAAATGAAACCTCTTTGAGGGCAGGTTTTTCTTACGTCTTTGTAGCCGTAGAACTGAACAGTGTCTGGCACCTAATAAGTCTTTAAAGAATGTTTATTTGACTGGCTGAGGACCAACTTCACTGATTCGACATTTGTCAGCCAACTTGGGTCAGAAGCTGTAGTTGCTAAGAATCTTCCTTTGCCTTAAGATTCCAGCTCTTCCATTTATTACCTGGAAGGAAGTAAAGAAAAAAAAGCTTTTATGAAGCGCCTACCATGTCCTATAAATTTTTTTTATATCATTTAATCTACTCAGCAACCTTGGGAGGTAGACACTATTATTATTCATATTTTATAGTTAAAGAAATGGAAGAAACTTGACTAGTGAGTGTCTGAGGTTGGTTTTGAACTCAAATATTCCTGATCCACTGTGCCACCTAGCTGTCATTTTGTTTCTCTTGGCCTCAGTTTCCTAATCTGTAAAATGAAGTTGGAGGAGATCAGAGATTCTTAATCTTTTTTTGGTGGCAGTCTGTCAAACCCCCTCTCTGAATAATAAAGAATGACAAAGGAGTCCAATTATATTGAAATAAAGTTATTGGGGATTATTTTCTGTGCAAGTCCCCAGACCTCAGAAATCTATGCATGGATCCCTAGTCCCTTGTCTTGATGAACCTCCAAGACCTTGTTCAGTTCTGAATTTCTAAATCCTGTCCTCTGTTGCATCATTTGAGAAGGGAAAGGGAATGAGTTAGAACTTGAAGGCTTTGGGTGGCTGAAGTACTTTTAAGTGTATTTTGGCAGATTTTTCTAGTTTAAAAGATAGCGTGTTTTATAGAGAAGACACCAAATACTTCAGCTCCAGATGACATGAAGGACCCTTTTGTCAAGGGTTGGAAAAGGACACGCTTGTTTAGCAGCTGTATTTGTAAGACGACCAGTTACTCAATTGTAGATTTGTCTTTGGAAACTGAATTGGCCAGCCGTGGCAGATCCTTGGTCTGGGGTGGTCATGAGCTTCACTTGAGGCTGCTTGCAGAGGTATGCCAGCTATGGAATCTGAAAAACAGATGAATATTTATGTATCTCGGGCCCCATCTCCCTCAATGGAACAAGTTAGCCAACCTGTTTGTCTTAATTGGCCACTGGCCTGTCAGAGGGAATACAAGTTGGAGATGGGAAGAGGAAGCTTTAAATTTAACTTTATTGGGGACTAGGTCAGCCATTATTATGATGATACAGACTATTTGCTTCCTTGGGTTTATCATTTTTCACTTGAAATTGTCTTTTATTATGAACTTAACCAATAAGCAGAAACATTTTATTATCCAATAAAGAGAAATATATTTGTGTTTATATATGTGCATATAAATATGCGTGTGTATGTGTATAAATGGGGTCATGAAGAAGCAAGTACAACTGAAAACCAACAACAAATGCAAGATATTGAGAAGTAGAGGATTTGGAATGCAAATGCCAGTTGTTTCTAGAACATTTGGGTAAATTACTGAAGCTCCCTGACCCTCATTTTCTTATCTCTAAAATAAGTGGCCTCTCACCTCCCTTCCATGTCTGAATCTGTGATCCCAGAAGAGATTAAAGACGTGCCCCAGGTCACATACCAAGAAAGAGCAAGGACTAAGATCTGGAAGCAGGTATTTAGGGCTGGCATATGGATGTAGGTATTCTACTGCTTGTTGGGCTCTTCTCTCAGCTTAACATGCCCATTTGAGAGTGTAGAAAAAGGACTGCACTGAGACGTTGGGAGATTTGGGGTTTTGCCATCAACTGATAGCTGGGACTTGACAAAATTCATCAGTGCTCTGATTTCCTCTTGTGAGGTTATCAGTAGAAAATCCAGCCTTGGGTACTTGATAGTTGATGACAAGTCAGCTTACCTCTAACTTCACTTTCCTCTTTTTTATATGGGGGGGGTGGGAGTCAATACCCTTCAAGGTCTTCCAGTCTTTGATCTTAATAACTAACCATAGAAGGTTTTTAATTTCAAGATTGAAAACTGAAAGACATAGAGAAGCAATTCTGATGAGGAAACATACAGTGAGTTGTCCAAAGGGAAAATTGTATATTTATATATAAACATACTTTGATTTTAAGAAGTTGAGTAGGATGAATTGAATATTAATGGTCACACTGTAAAAATTAATTAGAAGAGAACTAATCATATGAGCTGTCTTTAACAACTATAACTCTGCATAGAATCAACAAGGGAGTAAAGATATCACGAAACAGAAAATAGATCCTTTCAGTGACATGAGCTGCAAAAAAGCATTTGCACTAATAAAATCAAAGTTTCCTTACCCATAAAATGGTCTAGAGAAGGAAATGACAGGTCACTCCTGTATCTCTGCTAAGAAACCCCCCAGTGGTTTGGTGGTTCAGTGGATAGAGCACAGACCTTGGAGTCAGGAGGACTTGAGTTCAAATGTGACCTCAGACACTTGATACTTCCCACTGTGTGACCTTGGGAAAGTCACTTAACCCCATTGCCACACACACACACACACACACACACACACGCACACGCACACGCACACGCACACGCACACGCATGCACACACAGACAAACAAACAAAAAAAAAAAAACCCCGAATGGAGCCAAGAAGAGTTGGACAGCAACAGTGTCTGTACTTTTTTCTTACCACCCATCCCACCCCCAGATCCTATATTACCAAACCCCAATGATCTTGATGAACAAATTATCTATCTGATGGGACAGGTTCTTTGACTAACCCTGATGTCACTTAATTTTGATTTCTTCCAGCTACTCCCTGATAATGAAGGCTCTCATATCCAGGACAGTGTGTTAAATTCCAATGTCTTTGGAGGGAGGTACCCTCCAAAAGCACGCTTTCATGACTGAGTTAGGATGTTACAAGTCTTTGGGTAACTTGCCAATATTCCTAAAGGTGTGGCCCTGCTTTTATTGATTTCCAAATTATAGTACAGAAAGACACATGTCTCCAAGTGAGTGCTGTGCCAACAGGCAGTATCTATATGGCACGATGGTTAGTGGGCTTAGCCATCTTTAGGGAGATCTGAATTCAAATGTGTCCTCAGACACATTAGGCAAGTCACTTTAACCACTGTCTACCTCAGTTTCCTCCCATGTAAAATGAAGATTTAAAAAAACCATCCATCAGGGGCTGCTAGGTGGTACAGTGGATAGAGCACCAGCTCTGGAGCCAGGAGGACCTGAGTTCAAATCTGGTTTCACACACTTAATAATTGCCTGTGTGATCTCGGGCAAGTCACTTTAACCTTATGGTCTTGCAAAAAAAACCCCTCAAAAAACTGAGGCCCGCAGAAGCAAAATGACAAACCCAGGGGAAGAAACAGGGCCAGTTGAGTCTAAGAGCTTTTTTTTTTTAAATTTTAATTGTGAGCAGTTTGGACCATTTCTTTCATGTGGTTTTTGAGAGTACTTCTCTTAAAAACCATTCCTGGGGGTAGCTGGGTGGTGCAGTAGACAGACCTCTGGGCCTGGAGTCAGGAAGACCTGAGTTCAAATCTGCTCTCATATCTTAATTACCTACCTGTGCGACCTTGGACAAGTCCCTTAATCCCATTGCTTTGCAAAAACTAAAAAAAAAGAAAATAGCATCCATATCCCAGGGTTGTGAAGAGGATCAAATGAGATATTTGTAAATCATTTGGCATAGTTCATAGAATTTAGTAGATGATTAATAAATATTCTTCCCTTCCCTCTTAACTTTCCAACTGGGCAGGCCTAACTTTCTTTTCTTCATTGGACCATACCAGAGACCTAGGGAGTGACCATGAGCTTTACCTCTCTCAAGTCAAATTCACTTACTGGCTTATCTTTATCAAAGAATAAGATAAAATTAATAAAAAATAAGCCAAAAGACTTTGAACTTGGGGACAGTGGAAATAAACATGGATTTGGAGACAAAGGACCTAAGTTTAAACTTGGCCCTGACACTATATATCCCTTTATGTGGACAAGTAGTTTAACTTCTCTGGGCCTTCATTTTCTTCTCTTTAAAAGATATAGATGGCTTCGGGATCTCTTTTCAGTGATAAATCCCTGTTCCTTTGGTCGCCCCTAGCCCATGGATTCTTTTAATAAATATCCCCTCTCCTTTTGTCAGAAATAGAGGCACCATTTTGAAATCAGCAACTAAAAAGAAGCTAGTAGGTAAACAATTTAATTTTAGCTATTGTGTGACTAGATCTTGTTTGCTCACAGGAAACATGTTGAGAAATAGAATCTTCAATTTTTTACAGTGTTCATCATTTTCCTACTTCTCCATTCAATCTCTTGGCGCCACTGGAAATGAGTCTAGGAAGAAGCTCATTGCTCTTAAGATTCCCTCCGAGCATGTAAACAAGGAAATGACCTAAAATGTTGAGAAAAAAAAAAACCACATCTCCTGGTTACTTGGAGGCTCCTTCATTAATCCCCTTGAACAAATAGAGAGCAAGTCCTTTTCACACAGAATGGTGTGCATAGCCAAGACTTCTTTTCAGACTTTGTATTCTAAAGAACAGTTGGCAACATCTTCCAATCTCTGACTTGCATGGAACCCTAAAGGCTTCAAAGTCTAATCCATTGCTGAGCAGAAACCTAAGTAACAGGGTAGAGCTGGTAGTTCTGGAGTCTGGAAGGCCTGAATACAAATTTGACTTCAGATACTTTCTAGCTGTGTGACTTTGGGCAAGTCACCTAACCCACTGCTTGCCTCAGTTTCTTCATCTGTAAAAGGGGGATAGTCATAGTCGTACCTACCTCCCAGGGTAGTTATGAAGATTAAAGGAGATAATAATCAGCTGCCCTATTATTCATTTATTTATTTGAGCAACTCCAGAAAGCAGTTATTTTAAAAGAGAGCAAAACGAAAAATATGAGTATTATAAAAATATCATAAACAGAGCAATAATATGAACCTTAACATTTGTTTTGTATGCCAGAGATGAAAAGTGCCCTTCTCCCCCCACCCCCACCCCAAGCAAGGATCAGAAAGGAAACTGGGAAGAGATTAATTGTCTGTGGGGGAGAGATGGTTGGTGAAGGAACTCAAGACATCTCCTACCTATGTCAAGGCCGGGTCCTAACCAGGAAGCCCATCCATTTTCAGGCTCTCTGCTTCTTGTATAAATATATACATATATATATATATACACACACACACACACACACACACACACACATATATGTGTGTGTGTGTGTATATATATATATACACACACATATATATGTGTATATATATACATATATATATATGTATATATTCCCCTCTTTCCCCACTGCTCAGTACTGATCCTCAAAATGAGAAAGTCCAGCGGATACAAGAGTAATAAATACATAGTTAGATAGGCATCTTGGGGAAGGGGATACTATGAGTGGAAAGATCAAGATCAGTGAGACATACTAACCTAGGCTTTGGCTAACAGCATCCCATAATCCTCCCCATATCCCCCCAGACCATCCCAAGTGTGTTGATAACTTAGGAGTGAAATATCCAACACTCCAGTCACTGGGCCTTCTCAAGGACCCATTGGGTGTTTTCTTGGCAAAGATAACTAGAATTTGCCATCTCCTTCTCTAATTCATTTTACAGATGAGGAAACTGAGGCAAACAGGATGAAGTGACTTGCCCAGGATTACACAGTTAATCAGATTTGAACTCAGAAAGATAGCCTGGCACTCTGTCCACTCTACCAACCCAGCTGCCCTACACAGAATTATCGGAAGATTGGCAGATGAGGAAATTGAGAACTGCTTGGGTATGGGAGAAGGTTCTTTGAGCTGGGAATTCTTAGAAGGAGAGGTGAGAAGGGAACACATTCCAGGCACAGGATAGACCTGGGAAAGTCCTGGGGATGGAATGCGGTATCTAAGGAACTCCAAGGAGGTCAGTTTGGCAGGGAGGTAAAGGGCCCTCCCATCCCCCAAGGGCCTGGAGTCAGGAACTTCTTTGGTGGTTATTGAGTCACCGTAGGTTTTCCAGGGCTCCCTCTAACCTTCCCCTAGACTAGATAATGAGTACTTGCGGAATTGAATTTAAATGAATGAGAGAAACTCCTCTCTTCCCTGCGCCGCCCTCCCCCCCATCCCTTAGCACCTTGGTTTTATGAGTTTAAAAAAAAAAACAAAAATGAAAAACCCAAACAAAACAAAGCAAAAACTCAACCCCTCAATATTGAAAAAGCTGTTTTTTCCCAGGCAACTTTTCATTCCCCCACCTCTTTTTTCTTTTCATTCCTCTGAATTTTTGTCCTTAATACTGATGGGCACTTCAAAGTACGGACGACAGCAGAAACCCAGAGAAATAGCTCTATTCACCCAGGAGAAATGAATGGCTGAGGATTCAAGGACCAGTTTGTGAAAGAGGTTTTGGGAAATGTTTTGCAAGCACTTTAGATTTGCAGAGTTGGTTTTAAAATTTAGATCACATTTTCCCTCTTCTGGAAATCATGGAGCTCTGCTTCTCTGCTAACAAACCACATCCTTGCTGGGGTTTGAATACTTAATTTAGAATTTGAATTTGCCTGAACTGCTTGATGCTGAGTTGAAGAAAGCCAGCTGGGAGGATTACAATAATGTAAATGACAGGTCTGAAACAAAGCAGATATAGTTTATCCGTAAATCACTCCTGTATTTTCTGATGTTTCCCTTCCCCTTCTAGAGTTGTCCCTTAGAACAAAGAATTTTTTATAAAAAGGAAAAAACAAATAACCCAGCCAAATTTACCAACATATAAAAATGTCAGACCTTCTATTCAGTTGTTCTTATGCATGTGGGAAATAGGCTCTGTAATTGTAAAAGATGGGGAGAGATAGTGTCTGTGTCTGTGTCTATCTTTCTGTCTGTATTCTCTTTATATTTATTCTGAATATATAGGGGTGTGTATGTGTGTTTTCTCTTTCTATTTATTCTGACTGCAGGTCAGAGTGTGTGTGTGTGTGTGTGTGTGTGTGTGTGTGTGTGTGTGTGTGTAATTTCAGGCACACTATCATATGTGATTTCTATGTAGCTTTCAAATATTGCTTTGCTATAAGAGAAGACTCCCAGGGTGGGCAGCTATGGGAAGAAAATCCAGAAATAACTGGCAAAAAAGAAAAGCTATCAATTTTTTTAGTTAAAAAAAAATTAGAATTTTCTCTTCCCTAATAAAGTAGGGTGGCAGAGTATACCCAGAGCCAGCCATGGAGTCAGAAAATTTGGGGTCAAGTTCTATATCTGACAGACTAGTCGTGGGTCTCATTAGGTGACTGAGCAAGTTTGAACTTTGAGTGCCCCAGGGAAGTACATGGGTAGAGGTTGCTCAGGGGATGTTCCAATCAAATTACTAGTCCTATCCATTCTCTTATTAAGTGACTTGGTTTCAACCTGGAAGCAAAAGTTCATGTCAGGGAAACTGTCCTAGCTGGTTCAGTTAGCATGTGTCCAACATTTTAATTCTTTAAAAGCTAATAGTCCTTTACTAAAGTGAGGTTGAATCAGTCAAAAATTAGCACTTACACACCCATTCTAATGAATAGTTTCCCATTGCTCACTAAGTTAAAATCTAGTGACCTCCCTATTCTGCCATTCAAAGCCTTTATTCATGAGTTCTCTCTGCCTCTACCAACTTGGACCATGCAGGGTTCACCAAACTCTTCCCATTGACTTTTCTAGTCTTTCTACCTATATTATTGATTTTTTTTTTTTGCAAGGCAATGGGGTTAAGTGGCTTGCCCAAGATCACACAGCTAGGTAATTATTAAGTGTCTGAGACCGGATTTGAACTCAAGTCCTCCAGACTCCAGGACCAGTACTCTATCCACTGTACCACCTAGTGGCCCTTCTTTTTGCCTATATTATTATTGCTTCCCAGTATTTAGAGAAGTGGAAGCTTGCAAATCTTACTGTAGACCTTAGGGAGAACAGGTCTCTTGTTTGGGGCTACAGTTCTCATCTGTAAAATGAGAGAGTTGTCCATGCTAGTCCCATGGTCTCTTCCTGCTTTAAATCTATGATCCTATGAATATTCTTCACTTTAGTCTAACTCGTCCTTAAAGCCAATTTCAGAGAATATCCATAAAACTTTTTTCATCTTTCCCCCTTCCCCCATCCTACTTCCCTGGTCAGAAATAATCTCTTCTTTCTCAACATCTCTCAGTAGCAATTTATTCCGCTCTTGTACACTTATGGACATTCCAGTGGATATTATGTTTATTTTTTGTGTCTGTGTTTTATCTCCCCAACTAGATTATAAGCCTTGCAATCCTTGAGAACAAGGGCCATTTTATTCATTGTGGAATCTGGAAGTTCCCTGCATAGTAGCACTAAAAATATTGTTTATTCAGTTGTATTCTAGACTTAATTTGACAACTCTCCCATTCCAAAAGACTTTGATTTTCCTTGCAATGTGTGCTCTTAAGGAACTTGTGAGTTAATTTTAGCAACATAGAAATTTGAGAATAACCAAAATTAATCTCGATGATCATTTTCTGGGTTTCTTCTCCTTAACATGTGCCCCCTCTATTTTTAGGGTAAAGGAACTGGAAAAAGAAGCAAGGTTTACCTTATTGCCAAGGAGATCATGAGCTCTGAAAAAGTGTAAGTATCAAGTTTAGGTGGAATTATTGTTTCTTTTCCTGATTTGTCCAGTTCTAATATCCATTGCATTTCTGTTGCTGTCTCAACAGGTTTGTGGATGTGTTGAAACTTTTGCATATCGTAAGTATCTGCAAACATTATCTCAAATTCTTAAATGTCTTGATACTATCCCAGTTTATTCTGCCAAAATTCAGATTAACATGGTGAATTTAATAGGTTTTTAGATTATGTTTGGTATTTAAGAATTTTTGCCCAGGAGCATGTAACCCTTGCTACTGGAGACTGAGGTTAGAGGATTTCTTAAGTTCGAGAGTTTTGTGTTTCAGTGGACTGAACTGAGCCAACTGTGACTTCCGTAGGGTGACCTTCCTTCACTCCCCGTTACCCCAGGGCCACTAGGTCACATAAGGTAGGAAAACAGAGCAAATTAAAGACTCTTGTGCCTGTTAGTGTTGGCTTTGTTTATAGGTAGCTTCAGCATTTCCAACCTGGGCATGTAATGGAGACCCAGGCTTTAAAAAAAACAAACAAAAAGAAAGAAAGCAAGCAAGCTTTCTAGTAAAGTAGGTCAGTGTGTGCTTAGACTCCAAAGCCTTGTACTTTCTGAAAGACATTGAAGTGACTATCTTCTCTCCTGCCTGCTGTTTGTATCTGCAGTTTTATTCTAACAGTAGAAAATCTGGCCATAGAATCAGAGGACCTGATCTCAGATCTCCCTTCTGAAGCTTACCCCCTAGGTAACCTGGACTGAGTCTCTGGACATTCTTAAGCTTCAGTTTGCTCATCTTTAAGACTGGTGGTGAGGGTGGGAGGGGGAGGGTTGGACTACATGACCTCTAAAATCCCCTTCCAGCTTTGAAGTTTTATGAAAAGATGTTACTCCCATGTGTAAGATCTAATATATCTCTGTCTGTCTGTCTATCTATCTATCTGGACTTCCAGGAATAGGTGAGGTTCCCCACCCGCCACCGTTGGCATTTTTTGCAAGTGATATATTTTTTAAATGCTGGTGTTGAATTTTTTGTCTACCAACTTGAAAGCACTTGTTGGGAAGCCTTGAGAATTTTCCCAGTGATTTTTTTTGCAGCCCAAGAGATACCAGGGTCCGTCTGTAATCACGTTTTTGCAAGTATTCATTCAGGTTTGGCAGGTAACTAGTTTTCATGGTTAATTTAGAAGTCAAATGTCAATACTTTTATTTTCTAGGTGAGGCTTGTACTCATCCCAAATTTCTTGGCAAAATCAAAGTTTTGACTAAGAAAAGTTATGAAATGAGGGAAGTGGGGGAGAGAGAAAATTCTTTAGAAAATGGTTAATTGGTTTTTCTGAAGTGTTGAAGCTTAACATGTCTGGAAAATATGAATGCTTTTTTTCACACTTACCCATTTGATATACTGATCTACTTAAATACTATATTTAACTCCCAGGTGAAGGAGAGAGGAATGAGTTTCACATAGTGAATGACTCAGATTGACTTACAAGTCCCTAGTAGAATATCCTCTATTCTAACTGAAGAAATTTTGTATGCTTTTTTTAAAAATCCCATTCATTTGATCCCTTTTTTTAATAAACTCATTCAAGACCTCATTAGTGTCAGTACTTGTTAGAACTTGTTAGAACAGAAGTTCTGGTTTCAAATACCCCAGGTTCATATCCTGACTCTGATCCTTGTTACCTCTAAGATCCAAGTCACCTTATGTCGGAATAGGGAATTGGAGTTGATGGTATCTGTGGTCCCTTGCTACCTGTGTGGTCTTGGACAAGCCAATTCAACTTCTTTGACCTCAGTTTCCTCATTTGTAAAATGAGGAATGTGATCCAGATGGCCTCTTTAGTCTAGAGCTATGGTCCTGTCCTCCTAATCCAACCTCTTCCACTGACCACTTGTGTGGCTGTGGGCAGGCCCCTTCATCTTTGGGGACCTCTGTTTCTTCACTTGTAAAATGAGATTTGGTTTAACCTTAATCCTAATTTTATTTCTTACCCTAAGGTACCTTTCTCTCTAAATCTATGATCATATAACTCTACAAATTACCTGCAGAGTCATCCTATGAACTTTTTATGTTTCAGTGTCTGCTCTTAATATAATTTTGGGCTTACTGTCTAGTCATGTTACATGGGATCTTGGTCTTCCATGCCATTGGTGTTAAGATCAAAAAGAATTGAAGACCATCTTTCTGGTACAGTTTCATTTATTTTGTTGAATATTTCACAATTATATTTTTTTGTTTTTGTTTTTGTGAGTTAAGTGACTTGCCCAAAGTCATTCAACCAGTAAGTATCAAGGTCTGAGTCTGCATTTGAACTCAGGTCCTCCTGACCCCAGGGCTGGAGCTCTAGCCACTGTGCCACCTAGCTGCCCCCCAATTATATGTTCATTTGCTTCCCAGCATACTTGGGAGTGTTGTGAACTGCAGTGAAGTCCAAGGTCCCAGGTTAGACATCTCTAACAAATTACCCTTGCCATCAGAGTTGGAACTGTTTATTTGTTAATGGATTTTGCTGAATAATACATAGAAAAAATTAACCAGAAACAGAAATCAGAAGCTGGGGAGGGTGTGGGTCCTTGCCCCTGAGAGGAAGGTGTGGACCTCCCTGGCTCGGCAGGCTTTCTAACATGGCACCACCTAGTTTTCAGAGTTGTTTGTTTTAATGGTGCTGTTACGTATAAAATTGTTCTCCCGCCTCTACATTTTTCATCATTAGAATTTGAAATTTTTCAGAAAATTTTTGTTTGTTTTTTATGAGAATGATGCCATAGTATAAATTGCTCACTATATTATGTGCCCCTTGGCTAGCACTGGGAGGAGCTTGGGAAAGAAGGTACACTCAACAGCATCCTTCCCAAATGCTACCTTTACATCAAAAAGGAATATGATCCCCTGGTCCTAGTTACAGGATCTTCCCAATTCCCTATTGCAGTTTACTTCCTCCCTCTTCCTCTCTCCCAATCCCCACCTTTCTGCTGCCTATTTCTGCTCCCTGTCTAGGTACTCACCTCTCAGGGTTCTTAGCAACTCTATTAAATTGCATTAAATTGTTCACCTGCATTAGAGGGAGTTTCCTCACCCTATACTACTGAAATCTCAGGTCTAGTGATGTACCTGGCAAGTGGTCTATTTTTTTTATTTTTTTTAGATTTTTCAAGGCAGTGGGGTTAAGTGACTTGCCCAAGGCCACACAGCTAGGTAATTATTAAGTGTCTGAGGCCACATTTGAACTCAGGTCCTCCTGACTCCAGGGCCAGTGCTCTATCCATCTGTGCCACCTAGCTGCCCCGTGCCTGGCAAGTGGAAGAGACCCTCAGCTTCTGAGAAACCCAGTGATTGCCCCCTACAATCAAGTTTAGAGATGAGAGAGTCCCTTTTCTTCCCAAGGCCACAAAACATACTCTCAAGGATAATCCTCAGTCCAGACTAACCCTCTAGTCTGCTGGCCAGAAGACTCTGAGTAGTTACAGGTAAACCTAATCAAAAATCTCTGAACATGAATGAGTCATCCTGTCAAAGACAGCATGTTCTCAACCCAATATTTATAGGTTCCATCCATTGTATCCTAATCATGGTTTAGTGGGCAAGCCTCTAGACTTGAAGTTAAGATAAAATTCGTGACTAGATGGGGACTTTAAAAAAAATTAGGACTCAGGACCCCACTCTATATTGTGGTTTCAGATCACAGCTGTGACCCTGAACAAGTCATTTCACTTTTCTGTGTTCTCAGTTTCCCCATTTGTAAAAGAGGCAGTTGAGCTAGATGACCTCTTTATTCCTTCCAGCTCTGATCATTCCTCTTCAAAATCTATGATCCTATACGTTCTTGGCCAAAATCAAATCAATTAAACAAATTTTATTTTAGATCAAAGCTTCTTATGCTTTTGTGTTCCATGGACTCCTCTGGCAATCTGGTGAAGGGCCAATTGGCCCTTCTCAGGAGTATTTTAAAGGCAAAAATAAAATACCTAGAATTTCAAGGGAAAAAATTTTATCAAAATATTAAAAAAAAAAGTTCATGGACTCCAAGTTAAGAACCCCTCATTAGGTTATAAAATGAACATAGGAAACTAAGTATTTTTTAAACTGTGCATTCTGTATATTAAACTAATTTACTATCTTCAAACATAATGCCATTTGGAGATTATTGTAGAGAAAAGTAAAGTGCTTTTAAGCCCTTGTTGTTGCATAGGCAACTTACAGTCAGGAAGAACTAAGTTCAAGTGTTGATTCTGATACATATTTGTTGTGTGATCCTGAAAAAGGCTCATCTTCCCTTTGGGCCTCGGTTTCCTTATTTGTGAAATACAAGAAAAATTGGATGATCATTTCTGCTATCCCTTCCAGCTTGTAGATCTGTGGTCTTACGATCCCTAGACAATAAGTAAAATACAAATTGTTGACCCTACATGTAGAAGAATTTATTTACACAGATGAAATCATATTTCTATATCCCCCAGAAACAGAATTTGGGGACATTTAAGAAAAGTTCAGAGACCCAGTAGATAATTAATCTCAGAACTAGCAAAACCTGAATTGAAGTCCTGTCTGCAACACATACTAGCTGTATGACCCTGGACAGGTCCTTTAACTTTTTTTAATTACACAATTGTTTTTCAGTCATGTCTGACCTTTTTGACCCCATTCAAGGTTTTCTTGGGAAAGATATTGGACTTTGGTTTGTCTTTTATTTCTCCCGTTCATTTTTACAGATGAGGAAACTGAGGCAGAGTTAAGTGATTTGCCAAGGATCACACAACTAGTATCTGAGATCAGATTTGAACTCATGAAGATGACTCCCAGGCCCAATTGCTTTACTTACTTAATTTCTCTTATTAATCTCTCCTGCATGGGGAAAGGGAGTTTCCTAGAATTCAGTATACCAATAAAAATCACATATGCAGAATCCATCTCTATCTTTATGAAAAAGAAAACCTCCCTGGCTTTCTGGGCATCCTTTCTGAAGGATCTTGCTACTGTGCTTCAGTAGAAAGCCCCCCCCCCCCCATGGGAGTGTTTGAGCATCTGCCAAGATAATTGCTCAGCAACAATACTTGGTCTTTAAATGGGAGCAGCTCTGTGAATGAAATGGGACCAGTGTCCTTGCCCCTAGTTATTCTTCCAGCCCCTTTTAATAGCTTTCCACATTTTCTTTGTCTCTCAGAGGCATTTTTCTTGGAGATAATTATTCGGATTTTAACTTTACGAGGGCAAGCCTAAGCCTCATCTATTCTACTGTTTTGAATTTTTTCCCAAAGATTTTATTTGTTTTTGAGTTTCACAATTTTTCCCCTAATGTTGCTTCTCTCCCCCACCCTCCACAGAAGGTAATTTGCCAATCTATATATTGTTTCCATGGTATATATTGATCCAAATTGAATGTGATGAGAGAGAAATCAAATCCTTAAAGAAGAAACATAAAGTATAAGAGATATCAAAATTACATAATAAGATAACAGTTTTTTTCTAAATTGAAGGTAATAGTTTTTAGTCTTTGTTCAAACTCCACAATTTTTTCTCTGGATACAGATGGTATTCTCCATTGCAGATACCCCTAATTTGTCCCTGATTGTTGCACTGATGGAATGATCAAGTTCATCAAGGTTGATCCTCACCCCCATGTTGCTGTTAGGATGTACAATGTTTTTCTGATTCTGCTCATCTCACTCAGCATCAGTTCATGCAAATCCTTCCAGGCTCCCCTTGAATTCCCAGCCCTCTTGGTTTCTAATAGAACAATTGTGTTCCATAATGTACATATACCACAATTTGTTAAGTCATTCCCCAATTGATGGACATTTACTGGATTTCCAATTCTTTGCCACCACAAACAGGGCTGCTATGAATATTTTTGTACAAGTGCTGTTTTTACCCTTTTTCAGCATCTTTTCAGGGTATAGACCAAGATTTAAAATTTTTTTTAATGCACCTAGTTGTTTTTTCTTTTTGTTTTGGTTTTTTTGGCAATAAAACTAATCAATCATTGTCTGTTCAATATCTTGAGATTTATTTGACAACAGGAATATATTAGCAGCTTCATTTGGCAATTATATATCCAATCCCATGACTAAATTGGGGTCATAACTAGTTCAGCTTTGGATTGGTCCCAGGGGTGCCCTAATTAGATCAGGGCTGTCACAAAAGGGATGAGGGGGACAGAGAATGAATAGAGTGCCAGAGTTGAAGTCAGGAAGTCTTACATTCAAATTCATCCTCTGCAACTAGTTAGATCTGGGACTCCTCCTGAGCAAGTCGCTTCATCTTGTAGATGCCCAAGCAATTATCTAAGGAGAGGAGGGGTGGTTTCTTAGCCTGTTTTATGTCCTGGGCCCCTTTGGCAACCTGGAGAAACCCGTGAAATCCTCAGAATAGCGAGTTGGTTTTTTTAAAAAACCATTGCGCAATATACGTAGAATTATGTAGAGGAAACCAATTTCCTTAAAATAATTACTTAATATTTTCACAGATTTCACAGATTTCAGGTTAAGATCTCCTATTCTAAGCCTGTGAGTGACAGAGAAGATACTAGCCTACCTTAGTAGACTTGGTAACTGTTCTAGTGGTTTCCTGTACCTCTGAAAGCAGAGGTGTAGTCCCTATCCCCAGAACCCCACACAGTTTGGCACATATTAGATATTAAATAAATACCTGTTACTTGGTGATGAGCTAAGCAGTTATCTAGCTGCTGCTACCTGGGGTTCTTTTCTCTATGTTCTGGTTCTGCTCATCAGTGCTCAGTGATTTCTGCTAAATGGATTAAGCCAGATGCTATATAGGAAAATGCAGTCGAGGAGGGGGATAATTTTTGCATCTGTGAACTTCCGTTTAGCCTTTGTGTTTACTGAAAATAATAAAACTAAATAACATTTACTTGGGAGGATCATTGCTTCCAGTCATCCTCTGTAATGAAAGAAGGACTTAACGAGGCTTAACAATATTAGATGCTATAGAAAGGAACCAAATCGAATGTTGTAAAGCAGATTTTTATAAAAAAACATCAGTAACTCATTGATGATTTCCTTTTTCAGAAGCTGATAGTATTCTAGGCTATCTCGATAACCTTTGGAAACTGTTAAACATCAACAGCAAAACATTCTCCATTGAGACCCAAATGGCTGGGGGGCCATTTGTGTGCGCATGAATTATTGTCTCCAGACTGCAAGGGAAGGGGTTGCCCTCGGGGGGTTGGTTTGAGAGATGACTGAAAGATTCTAAAAGCCAGCCGTCACCCCGCCTGCTTGTCACTTGTTATTCTTCCATTTCAGTGACCCTAGGAACAAGTAAAAAAGCGACTTGGCCCGGGGAGTCGATCATTAGAGGACTTGAAAATTAGCTCCTTTGTGGCCTCTATGAAGTAACAGCTGCCACAAACTAATAGACCTTGAGCGGAAAGATGGCCTTGGGTGGCCAAACACAAATGTTCTCTCCATACTCTTTATCCATGCTGTCAGACTCAAAGAGAAAGGGAATTCCTAAAGCCCTCTTTAGTCCATATCAAGGACTAAGGTATTAAAGATAAACCTCCATATCTTGGATCATATCTCAGATCAGACTAGTGGTTGTCCAAATCTATCAAAGTAGGCCCACAGTGTCTGGCATATCATAAGAAGGTGCTTAATAAATGTTTATTGATTAGTTGATTGAAAATGGCTTAACTGTTCAGTTATTGTTTTAGCAATGTGTGTGTACTATATAAGAGCAATCTGGTACACTGTTTAATTCTTTTTAATATTGATTCTTGTCTTGATTTGAGAATTAAATCTCTACAGTGATTTTTTTTTTAATCTGACAATTTAGACATCCTGAGTCGCTTGCCAGATCTGTTTTGCTCTTGGGGTATGAGAAGATTCATAACCCTGGCAGCTTGTGTAATTGAAAATTTTATGAAGCATAACCTTATTTTGGAAGTTTAAATTGTAATGGGTTTAAGATTGGTTAAAGTCCCATTTGTTGTCTTCTGGAAATCTAGGTTTAATAAATGCCTCTCTTGAAGTTCTTTGGATGGCTGTCATGTGCCGGGCTTTGGAATAGCCAGGATCTGAGTTTAAATCCCACCTCAGACCCTTAGTAGCTGATTGATTCTGGATAAATCTCTATTTCTTTGGACCTCAGTTTCCTTATGTGTAAAATGAAAGAGTTTAACACAAGGTCACTTCAAGTCTTCAACCCTGGTAGCTTCAAGTCTTATGATCTGGTAATCCTATAATTATCGTGAATTTTGACAGACTTGTTATTTAAAATATTTGTGGTCTGTAGGGCAAAGATAATTACTGTGAAATCAGGGCTATTTTCATGTGATGATAACAATTTTGTCTTGTGACCTTCTGTAATTTTTCTTTCATATATTCAATATAGACTTCTTAATAGATAAATGGAAGGTAAGGTTCTTGAGGGTAGGGACTTTGATTCTCATTTCTGTATCCCCAGCCCTAACCTGTGCTTATCACATAGCAGACACTTCTAATTGATAAATGCCACTGCCGCACTGAGAAATCTTTAATAGTTTTCCCTCAATTTCCTGCCAAAGAAAATTCAGCTATCTCAGTTCAGATTTCTGCATCCCTTCCTCCATGGTCTCTCCTCAATCTCCTTTTCTGACTCAGTCTTCTGTGATTTGTCTTTATATATTTAAATCACCAGACTACTCATTAGAAAAGTTAGCTGGCAGCTAGGTCATGCTGACCTGGGCAGAGCACTAGGCCTAGAGTGGGGAAGACCTGAATTCAGATTTTTGCCTCAGACCCTGATTTTTTTAGTGTGATTAGCCCAGGGTCTTACAGCTAGTGTCTGAAACCAAATTTGAACTCAGGAAGAGGAGTGAGTCTTCCTGACTGCAGTTCTAATACTCTCTATCCACTGCCCAAACTAGTTAGGACATTTTATAGTCGAAGAAATTAAGATGGAGATTCAATGACTTGCCCAGTGGTTCATGGACTACCTAGTTTCTGAGACTGGATTTGAACTAAGACCTTCCTGATTCTAGACACTGTGATACCTACGTGCCTCAAGATGACCATAGTGGCCATAAAGAATAATTGATGACCCCACTTGGAACATAAGTTGCTAAAGTTCACCAAAAAAAAAAAAAGAATAGAATAACTAGAGTTTAAACCATTTAGGACCCAAAGTCCAAATTCAGAGAATCTAACTTGATAATTCTCAAGTAGAGATTATTTTATAGGATCAGATTTAATGAGTAAAAACTATATGCAAATGGCTCTATGATCTCATTGTTTTGGTGTTCCCCATATTTGGTGATACTGATAGTAACTTCTATATATCTGTCCATCCTCTGCCACTCTTGTTCCCATCCTTCTAAAATCCTCCATAGGATGTCAGCGCAGCATACCAGAGTATAATTGACAACTCAAGGATACCAAGAGTTCTTTGACTGTCCACTTGTGGACCAATTCAACTTCTCTACCATTGTATATGGTCTTGATGCAATTCTTTTTTAAAAATTATTTTTTTTATTTAAGGCAATGGAGTTGAGTGACTTGCTCAGGGTCACACATTAAGGCATTCATTAAGTGTTTGAGACTGGATTTGAACTCAGGTCCTCCTGACTCCAAGGTTTGTGTTCTATCCACTGCACCAACTAGCTGCCCCCTTAATGAAATTCTTTACTTCTGTTTTGCTTTGAAGTTCTTCATTGATTTTGTGCTTCAGTTTACTTAGAACCACAATTTCCCTCTCCGTTGTCCTCGTCTCATTGCCAAGTGATAGCAAATGGTAGTATGTGATTTGTTGATTATTGGGGGAAATATTATATTCATTAAAACAAAATACTGCTTGGGGGGCACAAACACAAACATTTCTCCTTCATCCTCAATCCATCCTCTGTTATACTCCCATTCATTGATGTCTCCCAACAATACATTAAAAATAATCTGAGATTAATATGTAACATCAGAAATAATCCTTCAATTCACATCAGATAAGCACAGCACTATAATGTAGCAGAGTCAAATTGAAGGGGTTTCTCTATTAATGGTAAGATCTATATTGTGACTATAGTCACATTTCAATGATTAAATTAAGCCCTAGAACATTGTAGAATCTCCTGGAAGAGATCTGTAATCACTCAGTGGTGATTATATGATCATCCACAGAGGAAAACTAAGTGGATGATAAATGTCTATTGCCCAGATTATAATATGGGCTTTGAAACAATCAGTATAGATTAAAAATTGATGATGAATTAGGTCCAGAATGATCAAGTAGGGAATTTAGAATGGCTTTGCCTTCAGGTACTTTGTCTCATTTTTAAAAATTTTTCTAATTATTTCTTGTAATCAATGAAAATCTCCTTTTCTCCTTACCATCTCCCTCTGTGCCCCACTGGGAAAGCAAGGAAAACAAAGTCCCCATTATAAATATTTATAGTCAAGCACAACAAATTCTCACATGGACCAACCCCCCCCCATCTTTCTCTTGAGTCTATTACCTCTCTTTCCAAAAATGTCCATTTATTTAAAATGAAGATTCATTTTCTAAGAAATTTTGTTATGAAATTTTATCCATACCTTGCCATAGATTTCAAATCAGGACATTGTTTGAAGTTCCTATTCTCTTAATTTTCTATTCATCAGATCTTTCCCTCTACTGCTATTAGAAATAATCTATATTAAAGTTTTTTAAATATCCTATATCTTTGAGACTAGTGTAGCCTTCATTTTAGGGGTTCTTAACCTTGTGACATGTATATTTTTGGTGATCTATTGAGGCCTGTGAAACTTTTCTCAAAAGAATATATTTTGATAATTGAAGAAGATTCCAAATTTTAATAGTTAATAAAAAGAAAGTTAATTTTCTTCTACATCTAAATTCATAGATCACCTGAAATCAACCCCTGCTTTAATTGAAGCTTTCATTTAAATTGAATTTAATTTATTCTTTCATTTTAAATTGGCCATCATCCTTCATTTCCCTTGGTACCAAAGAACAATTTGTGAGCAGTATTTTTTTCATGTGGGAAGTGGCCCTCATTGAATGGAGCTCATTGTACTAAGTGCTCTACTTTTGTTATTTCATTGGGGGTTTCCATTCTGAATTTTTTTGGTTTGGTTTTTTTTGCATGTGTATGTGTGTATGATATCCTTATGAGCTCATGCCCAAGAACTTTTAACTCCCAAGTCCCTGGAATTCTTATATTTCTTAAATGGGTAATCATTTGGGTGATCTAGTGATCAATAGATTTTTCTTTTTAAAATGATACCTTAGAAATTTCTTTTTAGCATGTTAACTTGACATCTTTGTTGGATGTTATATTACACTTAGGTCTTCCATCTGTTATGTTTCTCCCTTTTTTTTTTTTTTTTTTTTTTAAATTGCTGCCCAGACTGGTCTGAGGAAGAATTGTCCTCAATCTGACACACCCTGGCAATGTGACCTGGGGCAAGTAAATTAAACTCAGAATCCCAGGCAATTTTCTAAATCTCTTTAAATTGAAGTTCTTGTGGCAGAAGCTTCCTTGAGGATCTGGGCTTCTCAGTATGCTGAAATCCAAATCACACTCCTCCAACAAAGGAACCCCCCAAACAGGCTGCTGATACTGATTGCCCTCCCTGTCTTTGTTGCTTAGAGAACCTGCAACAACCTTCTATTAGATTCTAAATTCCTTCAGGGCAGTGGCATAAAAACCTATACATTCCCTGTCTCTCATCACTCAGTCTTTATCTCTCTGTTTTTTTATTCACCCCCCCCCCATTACTTAGCTCAGTGACCTTCATCTGATAGCTGTTTATAGAATGATTGACTTTGTTACTCTCCCATGTCACAGTTGATTCTTAACACTAGAAGCCATCTTAAAGATCATTTGGGGGCACCTGGGTGGCACAGTGGATAGAATACCAGCCCTGAAATCAGGAGGACCTGGGTTCAAATGCGGCCTCAGACACTTAATAATTCCCTAGCTGTGTGACTATGGGCAAGTCACTTAACCCCACGGCCTTCCAAAACAACAACAAAAAAAGAACATTTGGTATAGCTTTCTCATTTTACACTTGAAGAAACTGTGGCCAGTTAAGAGCCAGTGACTTGAGAAATTTGAGAAGGGAGATTGCTTTCATCATGGGGATTAGTTGGCTTTTGAAAGAAAGACTGACCGTCAGCAGACTGAGATGGAGGAAGGAAAAATTCTTTTTTTCCAACCATAGCAATGGGGGGGGGGGGTGGATTTCATTCTTTGATTGTCTTTAAAGTCTGTGACACCAAGAATAAAAAGATTCTCTAAGTTAACAAATAAGAACTGGGCTTGTGAATTCATTGATTCATAGAGACCTCATGCCAGCCCTGGCTTGCAGTTTTATAAAGTGGTCTGGCACACTAATTGCCTCAGTGATTTGCCAGGGTTCTTTCTCCACTATAACATGCTGTTTCTTATCCTCTGCAAATTGGGAGGATTTTCACCTACGATCAATCTGCACTTTAATTTCTTCTTGTTGTCTTATTACATAACATGGCACAGCATAGAACTGGCCCTGGAAGGAGGAAGATCAGGATTCAAAGACCGCCTCTGCCACATACTTCCTGTGGATTTTAGGCAAGTCACTGGCAGCTTTGCAGTGTCCTAGAGTAACTTTCTTAGGATTATAAACTGGAGAGTAATTAGTGATCTGAATTGGCAGGGAGAGCTTCCTCATTTGGAAGTTTATTTTGTCAATGCAATACAATCACAGGTTCAGTTTAAAAAGAGATTCTAATGTTACCATTTCTTGAAGTTGATTGTTGTCTTTCATTGTCAGGGGACTAAAATGACATCACTATGTTGGGGTCATATCGTGTGTCTGACTTGTGACTGATAAGACTCATAAGCTTGGCATGCTCTACTATAGGTTGGGCACAAATGGTCCATGTGAACATTTGAAATGGATTCTCTAAATTTGCACAAAACTACTTCACAAGCTACTTCAATTCTACTTTGCTCATAGACCACAGCACCTTCTCTGATGAGAGCATGCCATGCTGGGCAGTCATACATCAAGTGCTTTCCATGTCATTCAATCAGTTCCAGTTTCTAGAAGTATATTATAATGAGGAAACATATGAAACATTTTTCATGAAAAGTTCTATATGGATGTTGTTGTTCAGTCATTCGATGATGTCCAGCTATATAATCCCATGGACAAAGTCCATAGGATTTTCTTGATAAAGATAATGGAGTGGTTTGCCTTTTATTTCTCCATTATGTTCCCATTTTACAGATAAGGAATTGAGGAAAGTAAGAATTAAGTGAATTGCCCAGGGTCACATTGCTTGTAAATGTTCAAAGGCAGATTTCAACTCAGATCTTCCTGACTCCACACCAGGTGCTCCACTGTACCAGCCATTTATTAAATTACACACACACACACACACACACACACACACACACACACATACATACACACACACACACGTATATATATACACATATACTTACATATTATATACACATATACTTACATACATCCATACCAACAGTGAACATCTTTGCTTTACTCCTAACCTTATTGGAAAATCTAGTGGTTTTTGTTTATTTGTTTGTTTTGTTTTTTACAAATTATGCTATTTTGGTTTTAAATCCTCTGTTACGTATGTGTATGCAAAATCAGTTTTTAAACTATGCTTTTTTAGTATCATCCACCCCTAGTATCCCCATGAATGCATAATGTAGAGTGGTAACAAAAAGACAACAGAGGATGAAGTGAGATTTTTTTTTTGGCTAAACATAGAATAATTTAATGAAAATAATGAGATAAGACTGGAAAAGTAGGTTAAAATCAGATTATGGAAAGACTAGATGCCCCGTGGGAGACCATTGGATAGAGCCATAGTAATTTCTCATGTGTTTCTTTTGGAAATCAGGAGGACCAGGATTCAAGAGCTATTCCTCATTTCATGGTCATGTGACCCTGAGTGCCCCCAGGTAATTCCCTTACTTTTATTTTTTAGGTTTTTTCCAAGGCAAACGGGGTTAAGTGGCTTGCCCAAGGCCACACAGCTAGGTAATTATTAAGTATCTGAAGCTGGATTTGAACTCAGGTACTCCTGACTCCAGGGCCGGTGCTCTATCCACTGTGCCACCTAGCTGCCCCAGTTCCCTTACTTTTTAGAAAGATAAAGGGTCACTGGGTCACTTGGAAGTCCAGATTGGCCTAGGACCACGCTGTAAGAAGATTTATAAGTAGGAATTGAACTCCAGTCTTATGGACTCTGAGAGATGATTATAATTAATCAATAATCAACCAATATTTATTAAGCATCTTCTAGTGTACTCGACACTGGGGATACAAAAACAAAAGCAAAAGATAGTCCCTGCCCTCAAGGAACTTCTAATATAATGGGGTAGATAACATGTAAACACAAGTATGCAAAGCGAGGAAAGTAGGAATAATTAACAGATGGAAGAAACTAGAATTAATATTATAGTATTTAGAATTTTTTAATAGTTTGCAGGGCACTTTATAAATATCTCATTTGATCCTTCTAAAAACTCTAAGAGATAAGTGCTATCAATATGCCCATTTTACAGTCAAGGAAACTGAAGTGGAGTGAGAATTACATAGCTAGCAAATATCTAAAAACACTTGAATTCAGGTCTTCTTACCTGTGCTATTCACTTCCCATTACCTCAACTGGCTCTGTTAAACCCTAACTGTTCACAGGGTTCCTTTGAGTAATGAAAGATCAATTTTTTTCATTTCAAAGCTCTGTAATGTCTCCATATTCTTCTTTTTATTTACTTTCTTCTAAAGACTAGGAATCAAATGATGATTTATATAAAATGCTTTGTGAACATTGTTATAAAAATGTCCTCTACTGTTAGTAGTAGAGGACACAGTTTCTGCATCTTTAAAACCACTTCTCATTTTAGCAGCTGCTTGATTGCTGCTAAGTATGCAGAATATTACTAAGCCCAGGCCTAGACCCTGCAAACCTCCAGCCCTACCCCCTAAGCCCATTTGGTCTTTGTAATTCCCTAGGTCATTATTGTGTTTGTTGTTAAGTTAAAGCCCTAAGGTCAGGAAGCCCTGTCAGGACAGCTGGTGATGGAGTCAGAAACCCCTCAGTGGCACTTCACATAGAAGACATGGCCCATGAGTTAGACCATCTGTTTAGGGCTTCCAGACCTCATTTTCTAGGTTGCTTTTATTTCTTTTATTTTGCTTAGGTCCTCTCCAGATGACCAGAGTAAGGCGGTGAATGAGGTTTTTCTTCTTTTTCTTTAAGTTAAACTGACAAGGAATTACTAAGGACAGTATGTAGTGTGTGTGTGTGTGTGTGTGTGTGTGTGTGTGTGTGTGTATATGCGTGTATTATATACATATAATATATATACACATGTATGTGTGCATACATTAATTTTGTATATATCAATTATATGTGATATGTGTATATATATATGTATGTATACAGAGAGAGATAAGCATTTATCTCTATATACATATATATCTTTACACTTATATACAATTATTCTTCCACATTGCAAAAGGCAGGGCAAGGGCACCTTGCTGATCTGACAAAAATCTGTCTAAAATTTTTTGGCTCTCCTTTTTCTCCAGAGAAGATGTCAAAATTTTTTCTTTTTCTATGTTGGTATCATACAACACTATACCTATATTTTATTCCTTTCCCATTTCTAAATGTTTTCTGGGTCATCCACTGGCCTTCTCATGTCATCGTGGCTTCCATAAACTCCTCCCCAAATTCCCATTTAATTTCTTTTGTGGACCCGTGATGTATTGATGCCGTGAGAGGGATAAATGTTTACATGTAAAATATGGATCTATATTTATCTCTACACACATACACATATATATGTATGTATGTATGTATGTATGTATCTACATATAAATCTATCAAGCAGTTATCTCACATGTCTACGTATATGAATATACATATAAACATATACAACAGAACCCTACCTTATAATCATATGGTATCCTTACTTCCATTTCCCCTTTCTCCCATCTGTCCTTCGTAGCTGCTAAGTAGATGCCCCTAAACACATGTCACCATGTGCCTAGCCCAGGAATTTTCAATGGCTCCCTATTACCTTGAGAGAAAATGAAGAAATCTTCACTCTGGCAAATAATCCACCCCTTAACTACCAGGTTCGCACTTACCTCTCCAGTCATATTCATATGGTTCCGCCTTCAAGAACTTTTGGACTCGGTCATCCCACCCATAGAGGACTACCATCTCTGTGATCCCCTGACATAAAAACTTGTATTTGCCTAGAGCTTTAAAGTTTGCAAAGAATTTATAAATATGAGTCTCCTCGGATTGTCACAGCCACCGTGGTTGATCAGTCAGTCCCTACACATTTACTTCAGTACCTTTTGTGACTTGTTTTAAGTACCTATGAAGTACCATTTTAAATGCCTTTTATGACATGAACTAAGTACCCACTCTTAAGTAACATTTAAGGACCTTTTATGATATGTAGTAAGTGCCTACCATTAAGCAAAATGTAAGTATTTTATGACAAGTCTTAAGTACCTACCTACTAACATTTTAAACCTTTTATGCCATATATTAAGTGCCTACCATTTAGTAACATTTAAGGACCTTTTATGCCATATATTAAGTGTCTACCATTCAGTGACATTTAAGGACCTTTTATGACATATATTAAGTACCTACCATTAAGTGACATTTTAACTTTCATTGCATGTTTTAAGTAACATTTATTAAGTATGTAATGTGGACTAAGCTCTGGAGATACTGTTTCAGTCCCCATTTTTCAAGTGAGGAAATACAGTAAGTGGATTGCCCCACCAGTGTGTGTTTGAGGCAGAATTTGAACCCAGATCTTCCTGACTATTGCTTCACTACATAGGGTAGATTCTAGCAGCTGTGAGAAGTCCAGGAAAGGCCATCCACATAAAGTATCATCTGAGCTGAACCCTGAAGGGAATTTGAGAGACAAAGTTGAGGAGTGAGAACATTCTTATCCTGAGGAGATAGGTCATCCTGGTAAAGGTGCAGTGCTGAGAGATAGAGTAGATAGTCAAGGAACAGAAGCAAACCAGTATGGCTCGAGAGAAGTAGGGTATAAGGCTGTGCATTCGTTCCCTCTTTTTAAGTTGCCAGCAGAAACTTCCACAAGCAGGATTTTTGAAGGATCAGACTTCAAGCCTTATTCTCCCATTATCTAGTGAAGCATGGTGGTCGAAACGAAACCCTAACACTAGAGCAGCTTCCTCCTTTCCCAGATTTATTTGGATCATTAGCTCTTATAAAAGGGATCAGTCTTATGTTGCAGCCCTCATTTCTGAAAAGTGATGCTTACTGATCATTCAAGTGGTGGGAATGATTTTGAGTAACACAGAGATGGAATACTGTTTGGATTTGGAGAGAGCTGAATGCTTCTAGCTATGGAAACAAGCCACATCTGACTCTTCTAGCCAAAGCATCTCACTTTTGATTTGGGCTAAGCTTCAGATGGTGGCCTTTTGGAGTCGGATGCTTGCTTTGAACCTTAACATTTTATCCTCTTAAAACTAAATTGTGCAGATCACAGCTGGAGAAGATGTATGATTTCTTCTTGGATATCTTGGTGAACCCAAGCCCTAAATCATGCCTGGGGAGGGGATGGCACCTACAAACATACATTACATTATTTGTTTTATTCTGAAGTGGCACCTGATATATCTCATCAGGAATTTAGCCTGAGACATTCATCTGCCCAGAGCTACTTTATAACTCCCTGGTAGGTTCAGGCAGAGGGAGTCTTTCACTGGGATGCTGTAAAGTCTTCATTCAGAGAGATGGGCATTCACCCTTCCCACAGACATAGTCTATTTTGGTTCTGCCTGAAGTCTATGGAATGTATTTTGAATGAGCCAACTTTTCCTTCCCTTGGCAAGGGAGCAGGCATGTGTCCATGTCATCTGGCAAGAGCTTTTCTCCATAGGGGTTCTAAGCTGTTTAGCAGCTGAAGTCTGGGACCACTGTCATAACTGAGGAAATACCTTCCAGCCACCTAATGCCAAGGGAAAAATGCATCCATCACTTAGATTTCCATAAGAACAGACTTTTCTGCATTGATGGGCAAATAGTTCTTAACACCTAAATTTAATGATCGACTTAACTCTCGGGACCATATCCCTATCCAAATGACTTGCCATTCCCCACCCCACCCCCACATAATTAATATAAATTACAGAATATCACAGGGTAGAGAGGGGAAGTGGGATGCAGTGGAAGGCATATGGTCCTTGACATCAGAGAGACCTCACCCTGCCTTAAATGACCCTGGACAAGTCATTATCTTCTCCAAAGCTCAATTTTTTTCTGCATTCCTTTGAATTTCTCCATCATACTCCTCTTTTGTTTTCCACTTTTAGGCTATTATCTCCTTAAGGGTAGAGCTGTCTTTTCCATATCTGCATCCCCATTGACTGACCTATGAAATTAGGATATCTGTTTCACAGTTTGTTGTGAGGAAAGAGTGTTCACCATAATTGTGAGTTGTTCAGGAGACTGTATTGGTTTTCATCTTTTTATCATTAGAACCTATCAATTAAATGTTTGTTAAACACTAATATGTGCTGGGCACTAGTTGGTGCCATGGTGGATAGAGTGTTGGGTTTGGAGTTAGAAGACTTATCTTCCTGAGTTCAAATCTGGCCTGTGGCACTTCCTAGCTGTATGACCCTGGGAAAGTCATATCACCCTGTTTGCCTCAGTTTCCTCTTCTGTAAAATGAACAGGAGAAGGAAATGACAAACACTTAAGTGTCTTTGCCAAGAAAATCCCAAGTGGGATCACTGAGAGTCAGACATGACTGAAAAATGACTGAACAACAATAAAGTCATTGACAGGCACCATGGTCAGGATACGAAGTCTAAAGTGGAGCAGTCTCTGTCCTCAGAGAGGTTATAGACTATTGCGGAGATCAATATGCACCCATAAGTTCATGCAAAATACATGGCATTTGGGGAATTAGGGTTAGAATGGGATCAGGAAAGACTTCATGTAGGAAGTAGAGTTTCAGCTGAACCTTGAAGAAAGCTAGAAATTCTAAAGGGAAGAAGTGAGGAATGAATGGATTCCAGGCATGGGGGACAGCCAATGCAAAGATTTGGAGATGGGAAATGGGATTCTGTACATGAGGAACATCAAGAAAGCACAGTATCATATACATAGTTTTTATTTAACAATATAGAAATAGACTTTAAGATTTACAAAGCATTTTATACACGTTTTCATTGAATATCCAAAATCCTTGTAAGATGGGCATTTCAGGTATTATTATTATTTCCCATTTGACAGATGAGGAAATTAAGGCTGAGGAAGGTCAAACAGGTAATAAATGAGCAAGTTTTAAACCTGGGTCTTCTGAACCCCAAGTCTAGCACATGCATACTTTATCTCTCTCTTTCTTGTTGTTTCTTTTCTTCCCCTGATCCCCTCTATTTCTCTCCTCTCCCTTACAGTGAGATTTCTTGGTAAAGACTTAATAGTCTTTTCTTTTTTATCCCCCACTTCCTTGACAACCATTTTTTTTTTTTTAGGTTTTTGCAAGGCAGTGGGGTTAAGTGGCTTGCCCCAGGCCACACACCTAGGTAATTATTAAGTGTCTGAGGCCCGATTTGAACTCAGGTACTCCTGACTCCAGGGCCGGTTCTCTATCCATGGCGCCACCTAGCCACCCCGACAACCATTTCTTAAAAAGATGTTATAGATGCAGGGCTCCCATTCAGGGATGGAGTAGACTGGATGGCATTTGGGGTTCCTTTTTACTCTTGATTATGTCCAGTACTTTAGAGACCACTAAACTGTAGAGAAATCTTGGCCATTTGCAGAGTTTTGGTACTAGACAGACATCCTCCAGTTCCTTGTTGTTTTTGTCCATCATTTTCAGTTATGATCCTATTCAAGGTTTTCTTGGCAAAGATACTGGAATGGTTTGCCGTTTCTTTCTTCAGCTCATTTTACAGATGAGGAAACTGAAGTAAACAAGGTGAGGTGACTTGTCCAGGTCACACAGTGAGCTGTCACACATTTATCTAGATTCGAAGTAAGGTCTTCCTGACTCCAGACCTGAGACTTATCCATTGTGCCACCTAGATGCCTTCACAAGGGCATTAGGAAGCTTTTGTCAAAGTTGGAGTGACAAGAGAAGTGGCTTCCGAGAAACCCGATTAGATTTATAGGAACAGATGCAGAGTAAATTGAGGAGAATCAGAAGAGCATTTTGTACAAAGACAACTTTGAAAGACTTTGAAATTCAGATCAGTACAATGACCAATCAGAATTTCAGAGTACCCATGATGAAGCTGGTTCCCCACTTACTGAGAGAGATGATGGACTCAGAGCTGATTTTTTTTTGTCTTGAGTTTTTCTTTTGGACATAGCCCATGTAGAGATTTATTTTTCTTGACTAGGCATATTTGTTACAAGGGTTTTGTTTTTGTTTTATTTTTCAGCGGGAGGGAGGAAAAATAAGTTAAGTAAAAAAAAAAAGAGTCCTAAATTTTTAAAAATAAACTTGAAGAGCATTTTTCAGATCTTTAGAACATTTCCTGTTTAAGCCTTTTTAAAGGCACTTGTTTACATGATCCTAAGAAATGGGTTTTTTTGAACAGTAAGGTATTCTCTAGCCTTAGTGAATAATGGCAGGAAATAAAACCATTTTTAGTTTATTGGGAAACCCTCGTACCTTCCAGCCGATTGTATATACTGTCCGAAACAAGCTGTTACAAATCAGGAGGCTTAAGAGGTAGGATCCAGCCACTGCCCTACATCTGGTTTTTAGAACATTTTGCTTTCCAAAATAGACTTCTAACTCAATATTCCTGTCTGGTCCTTAAAAGAATTTGTCAGCTCTTTATTTTAGATAATAGTTGTTAGCAGTAGAAACCATCCTTTGTAGCCAGTCAGATTATGAAAGTAATAAGTCTGATGAATATGAGACACAAATCATAGGTTGATACTTGAATTAAATACTTCTCTGGAAATTGCTACCTATAAGATTTTCCATTCATCCAGATTACCCTGTCATTAGATGTGACATCCTGTCTTAAAAGTACAGCATTTGGCCTTGGGGATGGCCTAGATCTTAAATGCTTGAAATTTAGAGGTACAAGACTGGCCTGCAGATCTTTCCTCTGACACTTACATGCCCTTTGGCACATCATTATTATCACTCTGGATCATAGGTCATAGATGACTTACTCTAAAAATGAATGCTTTATCATGGAAAGAGGGTGACATTCTATTTGTGTAGAATTCCTGGTATGGAAAACTCTCTTCACCTATATAAATCATTGACCCATCTGTAACTTACAGAACTTACCTGGAGCCCTGAGAGGTGAAATTATTTGCTTAGTGTTATGTGTCACAGGTAGGACTTAAATGTAGGCTTTCCTGACTCTTCAGTTAGTCTTGCAGTCTTTACCCACCCTAATGTTCATAGGCCTACATTTTCATACTATACTTACTATATAGATTGTTTCTTCCTTCCCAATTTGAATTCTTTCCATTTTTTTCTTCTCTCTCTCTCTCTCTCTCTCTCTCTCTCTCTCTTTAAGTTTTTGCAAGGCAGTGGGGTTAAGTGACTTAACCAAGGCCACATGGCTAGGTAATTATTAAGTGTCTGAGGCCAGATTTGAACTCAGGTACTCCTGACTCCAAGGCCAGCGCTCTATCCACTGCACCACCTAGCCGCCCCAATTTTTTTCTTCTCTTATTGCTGAATCTAACATTTCTAAAACGATATTGAATAGTAGTGGTGATAATGGGCATCCTTGTTTCACCTCTGATCTTATTGGGAATGCCTCTAGCCTCTCCCCATTGAATATAATGCTTGTTGATGCTTATTATTCTAAGGAACAGTCCATTTATTCCTACACTCTCTAGTGTTTTTAGTAGGAATGTGTGCTGTATTTTGTCAAACGCTTTTCCAGCATCTATTGATGTGATCATATGATTTCTGATAGGTTTGTTGTTGATATAATTAATCATACTAATACTGAACCAACCCTGCATTCCTGGGATCAGTACTACTTGGTCATAGTGTATTATCTTAGCAATAACTTGTAATCATTTTGCTAAGATGTTATATAGATTGTCAACTCCTTGAGAGCAGAACTGTCTTTGGATTCTTTTTCTATCTCTAGCTTGTAATAGGTACTTAAAAATATTTATTGGTTGACTGATTGATTATTCTATTTGCCAAATTAACTTACTAGTCCTATTTGTTAGCTTATTGTTTCCTATATTTGCAAAAGTAAAGATGAGTTATATTGGTTTATTCTGAACACATACTAGATTTCTTTTTTTTTTTTTTTTTGCCTCTATGAAAAGACTTCATCATTATTATACACTTAGGCCTGAGTTTTCTATCAAAATCCTGGAATTTTGTTTTTTAAGGGACTTGAAGGTTTTTTTTTTTTAATACTCAGAAAAATGAAGCTTCAGAAGCATTGCGTACAGATCCAAGATCTGTCATCTTAGAACCAGTCAGGGCAATTTGAGAGAAGCGCATTGCCAGAAAAGTGATGATTATTTTTTTGTCTGCCCAAGTTCACAAAAACCATCTAATCAGTCTTAGAAGGGGGCTTAGTCTTTATAAATGAAGAAGATTCTCATGTCAACAAAATATTTACCCCTCTTTATTGGTATGGATGGTGCTTCTGTCAGTGGAAGCTGTCCCTTGTCTCCATGCCTCTGTGGAGGACTTTGTCAGTTCTCCTGACCAAGGAAAGGAGCACTTGCTATCCAGACTGGTGGCAGTGAGCCCATTGGCACAGCAAGCCACGTCTGCCTTAAATAACAACAGTGAAGTACACCACCAGGTCTCTGTATCCTGCCTCTCCCACATTTGTAAAACCTCTGAAGGCACCTTGGCACAGCGGTTAGAATACCGAAGTTGGAATAAGGAAGACCCGAGTTCAAAACTCACCTTAGAAACTTAGTAGCTATGTGACCCAGGGCAAGTCACACTCGTAGCCAGTTTCTCATCTGTTAAAACAGGAATAGTAAAAAGCCCCTTAGGACAGCTCACAGTGTCAAGAAGAAGTCTTTGTGAGTCTGAATCTGGCCTCAGATAACTTACTAGTTTTGTGGCTCTGGGCAGGTCATTAAACCCTGTTTGCCTCATCTGTAAAATGAGCTGAAGGAGGAAATGACAAGCCACTCCAGTGTCTTTGCCAAGAAAAAACCCAAATGAGGTCACGAAGACTCAGACACAACTGAAACAACTCAACAACAAAACTAGCACCTACTTCACAGAGTTGTGGAAATTTTTTTAAAAAATGACTTGCCCAAGGTGACATAATCAGTGTCAAGGGATTTGAACCCAGACCTGCCTAATACCATTCACCAATATGAATCAACAACTTATTTAAAATTTAAAATCCCAAAGAACTGCCCAGAGCAGTGAGAGGGATTACCTGCCTAGAGTCACTCACCCACTGTGTCAGAGGCCAAATTTGAAAGCAGGTCTTCCTGACTCCCTTGCTGGAGTCTCTACACTAAAACATTGTATGTTACTGACTTCTAGTTAAGTGCCACAATGATATCCATTGGATTCTTGATATAAGCAGCTTAACTCAAAAGCTTTGGTTCATTTAGGACTAAAATAAAAAATTCCAGAAGGCAGGAAAGATTTGTGTTCTGCAGATGTATACTGATGATGAGCATTGTTCTCTTGAGCTAATGAAGCTACACTGCTGCCCTTTGCTGTCCTGGCTCTTCATGAATTATCTCAATCAGATTCCAAGTTACAAGAATTCTTAAAAGCCCTCTGATCCTTTTAAGTGGAATGGAGCTTCAGTAATGAACTTCAAGTATCAAGAAGGCCCTACCTCCAACACCCAATTTCCTGACTTTGAATACTTCTCTGTACCTGACTTTTTTAAAAGTCTGTAAATAATGATAATTAATAATAATCTGATAATGATGATGATGATATGGATTAAATAGACTCTGAGTTCCCTTCCAGTTCTAGATCTGTGGTTCTACATCTCTAATATTATTCTTGGTTTGCAGCCTTGCAAAGGACTCTGACTTCATAATGAGAGACTACTGGGTGGGGTGGGTGAGGAGGAGGAAGCTTGCTCTTAGAACTTGACTTTTTGTATTGTTCTTCAGGTCCCATTCTGCTTTCTCCTTATGTGTGTGTGTGTATTTTTTTCTCCTCTTCTGAACTCTGGCAGGATTTCCGGGATGCAGTAGCTCAGGCCTCGAGGCAGCTTGGAAAGCCAGTGATTGAGGACAGAATCTTGAATCAGATCCTGTACTACTTGCCTCAGTTGTATGAACTCAACCGAGATCTCCTGAAAGAATTGGAAGAAAGGATGCTGAACTGGTAAGAAAAAGAATAAAAGAAGAATGTTGGATGAGACCCAGAGTTGATTTATAATGTGAACCCCTGAGGGTGGCACTAAAAGTGACTCAGAATGAATGTGACTTATTTTATTTTAAGAAATTGTTTAAATTGGGGCAGCTAGGCGGCACAATGGGTAGAATAGTGCAAATTCTACCCCAGACACTTAATAATTGCCTAGCTGCGTCACTTTGGGCAAGTCACTTTACCCCATTGCCTTAAATAAATAAAATTTTTTTAAAATTGTTTAAATTATACTTTAATTTTTAGTCAGTGAGTTTTCTCCCGTCTCCTTCCCACTCCATTCCTTTGAGAAAGAAAGAAAAAAAAAGAAACATGAAGTCAAGTAGAATGACTTCCTTTATTGATCATATCCAAAGAAAATAGATCTAATCTGTACCCTATGTAGATTACCTATCTTTCAGGTAGGGTGGGTACTGTGTTTCATTATGAGCCCTTTAGTTCTTCTCACACTTTTATTTATTTATTTGTTTGTTTGTTTGCTTGTTTATTTATTTTTGGTTTTGGCAAGGCAATGGGGTTAAGTGACTTGCCCAAGGCCACACAGCTAGGTAATTATTAAGTGTCTGAGGCCGGATTTGAACTCAGGTCCTCCTGACTCCAGGGTCAGTGCTCTATCCACTGAGCCCTTTGGAATAGTTATTGTATCAATCAGAGTTCTAAAGTCTTTGGAAAGATGTTTCTCTTTATAATAACAGTGTTATTACATAAATTGTTCTGCTCACTTCACTCTATCAGTTCATACAAGTCTTCTTAGGTTCCTCTGAATTAGTCCCCTTCATCATACTTATTACATGACTTTATACACATAGTATATGTAATTGTACAGTAGACAATGTGATCTATCTTTGAAGAGAAATTCCTTGTCTGGATCTTTGAAGTTAATTTGAACATCTCTTGATTGTCTTGGTAGTTACATGTGGACTTGACAGGTGGTTTTGCGATGGCTGGTTATCAAAAGCTTTGGAGACCAGTCCCATTATCAATGTTTTTAATTTATTTTATCTTTAGCCTGAGAGAAAGCTTAGTTTAGAGCTTGGAATCCTAAAGTTTCTCAGCAGTCACCTCTAACTTTGTGACCTCTGGTGAGTCATTTGAACCGTGTTTGCACCTGAAGCAGTCAGTCATTAAATATTTATTAAGTGACTATCTGTGCTAGGAACTGTGCTAAGTTCTGGGGCCACAAAAAGAGACAAAAGACATAACCCTACCTTTGAGGAACCATAGTCTAATGGGAGAGTCATCATGCTAAGTCAAAAGTCAAAATGCTGTCCCTACCTTCAGGAAGCTTGTAGTCTAATGGAGAAAACAAGTAAACCAATCAATCAGTAAACATTTATTGTGTCTTCCAAATGCCAGACACCATATGAGCTGAATACAAATATGTACAAACAAGTTATATATAGGATAAATAGGAAATAATTAAGAGTGAAGACCCTAGAGCAGCTCCAAAGGAAAATTTGCTAAAAAAGAAAAAAAAGGAGGGGGTGCCTAGTTGGCACAGTGGATAGAGCACCGGTCCTGGAGTCAGAAGTACCTGGGTTCAAATCTGGCCTCAGACACTTAATAATTAACTAGCTGTGTGGCCTTGGGCAAGCCACTTAACCCCATTTGCCTTGTAAAAAAAATCCCTGAAAAAAAAAGGAAAGGAAAATTCTAATTTAGCATGGAGATCTACTTTGAGTTATTCATTTCTCATCAAGACCCCATGGAGGCAGCATGGCACAGTAGAAAGCATATTAGATTAGAAGTCAGAGGATGTAGGTTCAAATCTTTCCTCGATTGCCTAATGTGTGGGCACTTAGACAAGTCATTGACCTACCCTAAGCTTCAGTTTCCTCCTTTGTAAAATTAGGACATTGGACTAGCTAGCTGAACGCTAGGATCTCTCTTAATTTTAGATGTAAGATCCTCTAATTCTGTGACGGAGGGTGTTGAGAGGAAGTCATTGATTGTTTGATAAATTATTCTGCCCAAGCTATGTTGATTCAGGTGAGCAGGATCATTATTTAATCATTCTGAAGTGTTAGTAGTGTCCTGGCTTTAATGCTAAAGTTTTGCAGGATGATGACTTAGATGCTAGAAGAGGTGGCTGTATGGTATTGTGAATGAGCTCTGGGTTTGCTATCAAAGACCTCAGTTCAAGTGCTGATTTTACTAACTCTGTGACATTGGATAGCTCACTCAGTGTCCCATTAAAATGAAGAGATGGGACCAGATGACATTTGTAAGCCATAAAGCATATATGTGTGTGTGTGTGTGTGTGTGTGTGTGTATAAAATATTATTCTTAGCCTACTTTTTGAAATCTTTTTGTTTTCCTTTAAAATACTATAATAAAATATGATGAAATATGTCATGAATGAATTCTAGTGTTTGATATTGAAACCACATTAATGTCTCTGTCTTTGATCTGTATCTGTTTCTTCTCATTTAGGATTGAGCAGCAGAGAATAGCTGATATATTTGTCAAAAAGGGGCCATACCTAAAAATGTATTCCACATACATAAAAGAATTTGACAAGAATGTAGCTCTTCTGGATGAGCAGTGCAAAAAGAATCCTGGTTTTGCTGCTGTGGTTAAAGATTTTGAGGTATGCTGATCATCAGAGCATCTTTTAAAAATATCTCCCCTCTCCCTCTTCCTGTCCCTGACCTTCTCTCCCTTCTTCTTTTTTCTCTTTCTCTTTCTATCTCTATCACATACACCCCTCCCTTAAAACAAGGAAAACAAGTTAATAAAACCCATCAATATAGGTAGCATGTATAACACAGTGTAGGATGAATTCAGAGAAATGCTAAGAAAAGGATTACCTGAACTGGTACAAAGTCAAGTAAGCAGAACCAGACAAACAATGTTCAATGACCACCTCAGTGTGAATGGAATACATCAAAATATTGCAAAATGATATAGAGATCAAGCTTAGCTCTATATAAAAGATGTAAGAAGATAGCTTTGGGGGTAGAATTTGTAGATGTGGACTATTGCATAAAATGTCTTTCTGTGTAGTGACCACTTTTGCTGACTCTTTCCTCCCTCCCTCCCCGTAGCTGCTTTTAAATATATGACTTCCTTTATTGGGGTTTGCCAGGCAATAGGATTAAGTGACTTGACCAAAATCACATAATTAAGTAATTATTAAGTACCTGAATCCAGATTTGAACTCAGGTCCTCCTGACTCCAGAACTGGTGCTCTATCCACTGCACATAACCTAACTGCCCCATGACAGGGACAAAGGCAAATCTAGATGATTTATAAATAATACATCAATAAAATAAAAATTTTTTTGAAATTCTTCCCTCTTAGTATAAAATCTCTCTAGTGAGAGTAGGGAAATATGTTTATCATAAGTCCCCTGGAATCAAGATTGGTCAGTTGATTTTATCTGATTTCTCATGTTTCCTTGTATTATTCTTATTTACAGTTTTAAAGTCATGGTATATATTGTCTTGATTCTGCTTTCCTTGCTATGCACCTGATCATGCAAATCTTCCCGTGATTCTCTATATTCCTTATATTTATCATTTCTTTTATTTTTTTTAGTTTTTTTTTGCAAGGCAAATGGAGTTAAGTGACCTTCCCAAGGCCACAGAGCTAGGCGATTATTAAGTGTCTGAGGCCAGATTTGAACCCAAGCATTCCCAACTCCAGGGCCAGTGCTCTATCCACTGTGCCACCTAGCTGCCCCCATATTTATCATTTCTTAAGATGCAGTGATATTTCATTAGCTATAAAGAGATAGATTTTTTAGGATTTGCCCTGTGCTTAGTCAATAAACACTTATTAATCACCTTATCAATAATCACTAATATAATAATAAATATAATAATAGTAATAATAATCACCTAATCAATAATCACTCTGCTAGGCATTGTGGCAAAAGACTGTCTCTGCCCTCAAGGAGCTTACGATTCATTGGAACTATTCCAGACACATTGTGTTCAAAGATGCCTTTGTTAAAAAAAAATTCTTACCATTGTGCAATTCAGAATGGACAAAAAACATATATTTTTCCCTTAACTACTTTTTTTTTGGTTTTTTTTGGCAAGCAAAGTATCTGAGGCTGGATTTGAACTCAGAACCTCCTGACTCCAGGGTTGGTGCTCTTTTCCACTGGGCCACCTAGCTGCCTCCCCATAATTATTTTGTATTTATTTTGTACTTTTAAAAAAATTATTCTAAATGTCTTTATTTATGTATATGTATATATATATATTTATATATATACACATACTTGCTGTCTCCCCAGTTATATTGTATACTCTTTGAGAATAGAGATTATTTCATTTTTCTATTTGTCTCTCCAGACCCCAATGAAGTTAACTGTGTATAGTAGGCAATTAATAAATGTTTGTTGATTCATGATTGATAGATTCATTTTTTAAAAGGAAAATTTATTGTTTAAAAAAATGTAGTAAAGGCTTATTATAGCATATTCCTGTGCCCACACACTTCCGAATCTGCTGTCATTCTTTAAATATTTAATATGGGAATGCCAACTCATTTGACTAGTTTTAAAGTGACAAAGACATTTGAAAGTAACATTGAGTTTTATCTATCATGAGAGCCAGTGAAAGAGACTTTTGCTATTGTAAGAAGGGAGATGAAGAGGCCCTGAACCTAAAGGAGGTGACTATGTGAGCAGGGGTTGGATGGGAGAAATACTGAGGAGGTAGAGACAGTAAGATTTGATGATTGTTTGGATGAGTGGGGTAAGAACAGTGAGGAACTGGAAGAAAAATGAATTGGATATTAGAGAAAAATATTCTTTTCAGATTTTCCTTCCTCTAATAAACATTGTTTTGTCTTAGAATTGGTAACTGCTTTCCTGTTTCACTTTTTAGGTAAAAAATAGGAATTTTCAACTTTGTAAGTAGAAATGCAGATTTATAAATCTTAACATACTTCTTGTTTCTCAGGATCAAGAATTTGGTAAAAAAAAACCAAAAACCAAAAACCAAAAAACTTTCCATGAGAAGATAATTTCTCATTTCCTCCCCTAATTTCCTACCCCTTCAAATTTTTCTCCTTTAAAAATAGAATTGATTTTGGCCACCACAGAAAAAAATTCTGACTGAGATTTCAACACTACCAAATGACCTCTTCTGTGGCCCTGGGATTGTTAACTTCTTGATTACTCAATTTCCTCAGTGGTGAAATAAAGGCATTGTTGGCAGAATGCCTTTCCCGAATTTAAAAAGCTTAGCTAAAAGGTATTATGCTCTTTTTAACATGTAAATTCTTACTTTACTTAGGTTTCCAACAACTAGAAGTATGAGGGATAGCATGAAAAAGAAGGTTGGATTCAAGGAGACTTGGGTTCAAATTCTACCTTTCTGGAACTCAGTTTCTTTATTTGTAAAATCAGGATTAGCTAAACTCTTAAGGCCCCTTCCAGTTCTAACTCTATGATCCTAGGGCCAATTAGGGATTACATGGTATTGATTCCTTCTGTTTTCCTTCAAAGTTTAAATAAGTTGCTTCTTCTTCCATTAAGCTTCTCTGGCATTTCTCCTTCCTCACATCTTTCATTGTTTTTGCCATAGAAGCAGCCTTTTTTTTTTTATGCTGCTATCTTTCCTTCTCTGCTAAATTGTAAGCTTTCTGAGAGTAACTGCTCTTCTGTCATCATCCCCACCATCTAGCATTGTACCTCCTACTCCTTGCAAGGCAGGGGGGGGGGGGAATAGAGCAAAAGTCCATCACAACCTGGGCTCCAGAGAGTCTGTGTTTTGTCATGTTTTGCAAGCCTTCACGTGTATAATTGATTTCCTGTTGCTTGACTTCTTGATAGATGGAAGTCACTGGAGGGAGGGGGAGGGAACTAAAAATCTTACAAATTTTCATATATTTAAATATTTCAAATTTTTTAAAAAAATGTAAAATAAAACAATTTAAAAAATTAATGTTTGCTGAATTGAAGGCCTTTACGTTGGGGGGTGGGATTTTGTAACCATTCTCCCAAGTGATATTCTTCATGCTTGTGGGTAACTGGCCATCTGCAAGGCTACTTGTAGAGATTTATTGTAATTTCAGCAGCCCTTCTCCCTTATTTGAATGATTGTGATCATAGTTTGGGCTAGAAGGGACTTTTTTTTAAATCTTATTTTAAGCCAATGGGGTTAAGTGACTTGTAAAAGGTCACACAGCTAGGCAATTATTAATTGTCTGAGGCCTTATTTGAACTCAGGTCCTCTTGACTCCAGGACTGATGCTCTATCCACTATGCCACCTAGCTGACCCCAGCTTGATCTATTCCAACTTCCTTCATCTGATGATGAATTCTATTGTTGGGAGTATAATCCTGAAAGTATTATCAAGAACAGGTAAAGTGGTTTATCCCAGAAGATATAAGATTTTCTTGGAAGATCTGGGGTTCAATCCCAGGCCCTCTGACTTGAGCATTTTCTCCTTACCTTTCCACTGTCATCAAGATTTGCAAAGCTTAAATTACTATATTTGTAAAGTTAAGTATAAACTCTAAAATTCCTGAATCCCAGTGGCATTATGTGGGATACCTTAGACTTAGAGGGAATAATTATGTTCTTGGAGTAATTTGCATTTGGGGGAAGTCAGCAGAGGAATCTCAAGAAATACAAAGAGGATCCAGAGGATTGTTTGAAACTTGCTGGGTAACCCATCAAAATCTGGAATGTTGTGGTTGACTCAGGCCTTGGAAGGTCATTTTTCCTTTGCAAAAAGGAGGTGATCAAAAAAACCCCAGGAACCACACCCCCTCTCACCCTCCAGTTTGGCTCACTGAGTGGAGACGCCCACATTCCCTTAGAAATTAGGCATATGTGCGAAGGAACGGGTTGAGCCGCCCATCTGGCCTCTGCTCTCCTCATTAGAGTAACAGCTGTTTGTTAAAATAAAAACATGTCCACACATTTGCAAGTGGAATGCCCTGGCTGGAAGTACAGGCCATTTAAAAAGTGTAACTCCTCTCCCTTGGTTCCTTTGGCTGCTGGGATTGATTGATGCTTATCTTGATTGACTTTTTTTTTTTTTTTTTACAGATGAGCCCGAGGTGTGCTAACCTGGCCATAAAGCATTATCTGCTCAAGCCTGTCCAGAGGATCCCCCAGTACAGGCTGCTCCTGACAGGTACCATTGCCTTCTGCTACTTCCATCTCCCTCTTAAATTCTAGTGCCTTCCCTCTCTCTCTCTCTTTTCATTATCTCTTATTGAATTTGTATTAAGTTTGTATGTAACCCTTTGCTTCTCTCCCATTAGAGCATGTAGTTCCTTGAGGGCAGGGTCTGTCTTTTACCTTAGAGTACATAACAGGCTCTAAATAAATGTTCATTGACTTGCTAATATTTAAAATTTCATTTTTCATTTAAAAAAAAATCAGCAGTCTTTCTTCTCTCTCTTACACCCTTTCCCCCAATGGAGAATGAAAGAAAAGCAGAACCCCTGTTACAGACATGTAGAGTAAAGCAAAACAAGTTTCCACACTGGTCACATCCAAAAAATCTATGTCTTATTCTACAATGAGACCTTAATCCTCTCTCTGGAGATGGAAGCCTGTTTCATCATGAAACCTCTGGAATCCTGACTTATAATTCCATTCAGCCTAATTCTTTTAAAGTTTTTTCCTTTACTATATCATCTTCATAACACTCTTAAGAGAGACTCTTTAACTTTTCTCTTTAAAAAAAAGATTTAATATGAAGCACCAATAAAACTAGTTAATCATACTCTGCAGCTATTTATATTTAAACACATGAATTTCAAAGGGAAAGAAAGAAGTAAATAAACATTTATTAAGTGCCTGCTGGGTTCCATTAACAAAATATAAAATGTCCTAATTTATAGCTACTTCCTCTCATTCCCCTTCTAGGATTCTTTATCCATTCTTTCCTTCACTTTCCCTCTTGTGTGCTTGTGATTGGCATCATGGTAGATGAGAGATCTTGGGTCCCAGCAGCCAGGCAAATATCCAGTGATTCTTACTCTTTGGTTGAGCACTGGACATCTTTGACAGCCTCTAAAGTCCTCTTACTACTAAAGTCTGTCCATTCTCTAAATTCACTATTGAAGGAAATGCAAAATCATAGAAGTCAGTAAGATTTTGTTAAAATAAAAACCCAAACCCCTTTACAACAATCCTGTACTCCAAATTAAAAGCCTTGATCTTAGTTCAACTCTTAGATTTTACAGATGGGGAAATTGAGACAAGGGGAGTGGCTTGGTAGTCATCCAGGTTGTATCAGCTGAAATTCAAACTCGTATCTCTGAATCCTCAGCCAATGTTCTTTTCCATGATCACATTGCATCTATAATTTTTCCTTTGTTCCTTTGGTTCTTTTTTTGCTTTGAAGTTTGGCATGAAGGTCATTTCAGAGTTGTTTCTTATCCAATTTCAATTGATTAATGACTTTCTGTTACACCCATGTACCACACTTTATGTAACCACCATCATATTGTGTTCTACATTTGGCTTTCTTCTATGTGTGTGTGTGTGTGTGTGTGTGTGTGTGTGTTTGCAAATGATTTTGCTTTGAAATTTTTTCAACAGAGAACTTGTTGGGTTATTTCTTTTGTTTTTTGCTGTTGGTATCAACTTTCAGAATCTTTCCCCATCAATAGAATTAGTGGATCAAGCCTCTTATTTCATTCTAGCAAATTCTATGCTTTAGAAAGATGTCTTCTCCAAAAGGGACTCTTAACTTCTTTTTGTTTTCTGTACCCCTAAGCCTAGGGACCCTTTCTCAGAATGAAGCATAAAATAAATATGGAAGACCATTTGACTAATAGGGTGTTGGTCCAGGAGTCAGGCTCTTTGGTATATATTGGCCTTGATTATGGGGTGTGAACCTTTTTTGTGTCATTCACATATCCCTTGGGTAGTCTAGTAGACTTTTAAGAATAACATTGTTAAAATGCAACAAATTTAATAATTATCATTATTAGTATAATAACTAACATTTCATAGTTTCCACTAAATAGCCAGACCTGTTGCTAAATGCTTTACAAATATTATCTCACTGGATTCTCACAACAACCCTGGGATGAAGGTGTTTTTATTATCCCTATTTGACAGATGAGGAAACTGAGGCAAACAGAAGCTAAGTGATTCACTCAAGGTCATACAGCTAGTAAGTCTCTTAAGCCAGATTTGAATTCATAGACATAGGACTGAGGGACATTAGATGGAACACTGAATAGAGTACAAGACCTGATTCAGGGAGTTGTGAAGTCGTTATGCTCATGCCTAACTCTTTCTGACTGTATTTTGAGGTTTTTCTTGATGATACTGGAGGGGTTTGCCATTTGCTTCTCCAGTCAGGACAATCTGAGATCAAATGAAGCCTCAGATGCTGAGTAGCAGTGTGACAAATCACTGAGCCCTGTATACCTCAATTTCTTCAATTGTAAAATGAGGTGGAGAAGAAAATGGCAAACCACTCCAGTATCTTTGCCAAGAAAACTCCAAAGGAGATACAAAGAGACAGACATGATTGAAATGACTGAGCATAAAATTATACTCAACTCAACAATATTGGAAAAAAGGGAATTATGTAATAGTTAAGAAGGAAATACCCCTCTTCAACTTCATTTCTGCCAGATACCGCTGTTCATAACCAGGAAATTACCATGAGGGAGAATTGAGGAAAAGAGTATAGTTCCTTCCCAAGTAGAATTTCAATGTTGGATGGAACCTCAGAGACTTTACAGTCTTGGGGGTTTTTTCGCCTAGGGCCCATGGATAGATATTAAGAAATCTGTGAACTTGGGTGGGGGGGAAAGTATATTTTTATTTAAATGAGTTTCCTTTGTAATGCTGTTGTTGTTGAGTAGTATCTGACTCTTGGTGATCCCATTTGGGGTTTTCTTGGCAAAGATATTGGAATGGTTTGTTATTCCCTTCTCCTGTTCATTTTACAGATGAGGAAACTGAGGCAAACAGGGTTCAATGACTTGCCCAGAGTTGAACAGCTAGGAAATATCTGAGGCTGGATTTGAACTCTTCCTGATCCCAAGCCCCCCTCAATCCTTTGCACTGCCCCCTCTTGAGTATAATATATTGCTAATCGCATCAGTATTATTAAAATAGGTGAGTACTGGAAAGCAGGGTTGGAAAGGAAACCAACCAACCTGCTTCCTGATTAGTTAGGGGCTACAGGGTTGCCAGGAACATGTATTAAAAAGGCAAACAGCTGGTGGTAGACTCAGCCCCCTCCATCACAGGACTTGGTTGCCCCAGGTGGGCCAGATGCTTATCTGCAGTTCTCATTCTCTCTTAGACCAATATAAACAGGGAGCTTGGGGACAGTGCTCCCCTCCGTTGTCCTGTCTCACTGTTGGTCCCCTGCTGGCGGTGACTTAAAACCCACAGAACAGAAGGAAATGACCAGCCGTGGGTTGTGTTTTTGCAAGATAATTTCAAAGTTCTAATCGTAAAGCTGTGATGGACGGCTGAGGCTGTTTCCACAGCTGTGGAATTGAATTGTGTTATTAGTGGCAGAAGAAGGCTTTGCTTTCAGATGGGAAAGGGACTGGAGGAAGGTTCTGAAAATTTAGTGTAAAAATATTTTCCTTACAACCAAAGCTGATCCAAGCAAAAATTGTTATAGATCAAGATCCATGCTGAGTTTCCTTTATACTTTTTCTTCTTTTTTTTCCCCTAAAGAAAAAGTTGATAAAATTTGTCATTGAGAGTGTTTTTTAAAATGAATGTTAAAAATTCTCTTTACATGTAACTGGCAAAAAATAAATTTCAAAAAAGAACATTCTGGCTGGAAATTATAACTTAAAAAAAGAAAAAAAGTCTTCATAAACAATGTGGAACTTAGATGGTTTGGGATTTGTCGTCATCATCTCTCCTCATCCCTAGTGCATCACCATGAAAAACAGGAGCACAGAGATGACTTCAGTTTTCCTATTTCCACCTCATCAGCACCCTCACTTTCTTCTGCCTCTCAGATTGAAGGATGGAGCAAAAGATTCTCTTTTGGTAGAGTTCCCAGCCATCTCTTCATTTGCTGCAATCTACTCTACTTGGTTTCAATTCTGCCACCATGATCATCAAAAGGCCCTGGAGAGGGGGTACTCCCAGGAAACCCCTTGTCCCCTTTTCAGCTTTCTCTTTTCAAATTGTCTTTCTGCATTAAAATGTAAGCTCCTTGAAGGCCGATCGATTTTTTTTCTACTTTATTTGTATTCCCGGTGCTTAGCTCAGTGACTCTCATATGGTAGGTAGACATATACATACACATTGTAGGTATTATGCATATATTAATATATAATAAATTATGTATCTATTACATGTGTACAATTATATATATATGCATATATTGCCTAAACTGATATATAATATATATAATTACCTAGCTGTATGGCCTTGGGCAAGTCACTTAACCCCCACTTGCCTTGAAAAAAAAACAACCTAAAAAAAGGCATTAGGCTATACACTCAAAAACAGAGGGAAAAGGGGCTTGGTGCACATATAATAACCTTGGAGGAAACAAGATTAAACAATGTCAAGAATATAAAATAACAATATTGTTTAAATGGTAGAAATTTAAATTTAAAGATAAGCAAATTAATTTTTTTTTAGGTTTTTTTGCAAGGCAAATGGGATTAAGTGTGCCTAAGGCCATACAGCTAGGTAATTATTAAGTGTCTGAGGGCAGATTTGAATTCAGGTCCTCCTGACTCCAAGGCTGGTGCTCTATCCACTGTGCCACCTAGCTGCCCCATTATGATTTATTTTTAAAGCAAAATATTTTTAAATCGCAAAAGAAAATTTAAAAAAATGTTAAGGTTACTTCATATATGACCAGTCAAGAGTCAATACTGGGTTAGTGAGAGAGAGAGAGCTAGGCCCTAAAAAAGAAATTACCAACATGTATATTTATTTAGGGAATGGGGCCCTAGATCTGCAAAGTTATTATAAGAACAGTAACAGGAAGCCAAGGTCCCCTTTTTATAGATGAGGGAATCCTTGGTTCTTTGAGTTTCCACTGAAGCTTCCGCTTATGGGCAATGGTTTCCAAGTAGTTTTTATCTTTCCCTTCCCCCTCTCCACTTGTGTTTTGGGAGGACTGTAAAAAGACTGTTTCATGATAAAGATAATTTGGTTTCTATTGTATTCTTTAGAGGACAGGGATGAAATGAACCTGCCTCCCTCAGGGGAACACATTCCTCTCAGACATCATTTGAGATATCCTGTATTTCCAAAGTTTGCTTAGCTTCCAGTCTATGAGAGAGTTTTCCAGCAGAATTCAATCCAAGATTATTTTGTCTCACTTACCTTAGAATGAAATAACAATAGCTAGCAATTATATACACTTTGAAGATTTGTAACCCTTTGAAAAATCTCTCTCTGATTGTGTCTGTCTCTGTCACTTTCTCTCTGACTCTCCGTTTCTCTGTCTCTGTCTGTCTGTCTCTCTCTCTCTCTGTTTTACAGATAAGGAAACTGAGGACTAGAGAAGAAAAGTCTGTAGATTCACTGACAAGAATTTATTAAACACCTACTGTATACCAGTCAATGTACTAAGTATGTGCTGGGATACAAAGGAAGTAAAAAAGAGCCCCTGTCTTCATGAACACAACATTTCTAATAAAGATGTTTATCATTTGTTTTTAAATCTACTTCAATTTTTGCCAGTTAAGAGAAATCACTTTTCTCTCTGTCCCATAAAAGAAAGAAAAGCAAAACTCTTACAATATATACAGTCAGGCAAAACAGCTTCCCCACATTGCCTGCACCTTGAGCCTGCCAACTTTCTATCTGGAGGTGGATATATCATGCTTCAGCATGTTCTCTCTAATATAAAATAGTAACATCCCCATAAAAGACAAACAGCTTTGAAATGAATTCTGATCAATATAATGGGCAACCGTGAGTCTATTGTTATCCATTTCACTTATGTCTGACTCTTCATGACCGCATTTGGGATTTTCTTGGCAAGGACACTGAAGTGGTTTGCCATTTCCTTCTCCAGCTCATTTTACAGATGAGGAAACTGAGGCAGATAGGTTAAGTGACTCATCCATGGTCACACAGTTAGTAAGTGCCTGATGATGAATTTGACTCTGGGCTCAGTACTCTATCCACTTAGTCACCTAGTTGCCAAATATAAGTTCTAGAGGGGCTTAAGTTATAATATATAGTAGCTTACTTTAAAGTTAGATAGTTATTATATAGAAAAGCCAGAATTTAAACCTAGGCCCCCAGACACTGCATTGTACCACACTGCCTACCAAGCTTCTAATCCCCATCATAGAACCAGTGTTCCTTATCACCAGTAGAATGTAAATGCCTTGAGGGAATTTCTCATCGTATCTGTTGAACCTGGCAGATACTTAATAAAAATTGGATTTAAATGAAAAATGATTAGTTATTAATTAACCAATAAAAATATAAATAAAATTGAATTAACTAGTCATTAAATCCTGCCATGTATTTCCATGTAGTATCTCTCTTAAATTCAGAGGGAGACATACAATGCTGTTCTATTTATTACATAATTTTCTTTTCAAAAGCTTTTTAAAGTTGAGAATCATGATTTCATATGCAATTCTCTTCTACCCTTTTTTCTAGAGATTGTGTTGGTTAGTGTTTGTCAAGAGCAGATTAACATGGAATATAAAACAAAAGGAACAAAAAACTTAAATCATCTCTCCTTATGTTTTTTTCCTCCTTCATTCTACTATAGTTTTTAACCTCTTATTACCTTGTTTTAATATTTCATTAGCCCTTCAATTTGGTTCTTTCCTCCCATGTCACATCTCTCCCCCTAGTTTTCAAGCATGTTATGATCAAATGATTACATGGATGATATCATAGGCAAAGGACTGAAAGGAACTTCAGAGGTTATTTTACAGATGAGGAAATAGAGATCCATAGAACTGTAGTGACTAACCAAAGACCTCACAGGTAAAAAGATCAAAGGCAGAATTCTGACCCAGTTACTCTGATTCTAAAACCACTGCTTTTTATTTTATTGTTGGTTTGGTTTTTTTTAGATTTTTTCTAGGCAATGGGGTTAAGTGTCTTGCCCGACCGAGGTCGCATAGCTAGGTAATTATTAAGTGTCTGAGGTCAAATTTGGATGCAGGTCCTCCTGACTCTAGAGCCCATGCTCTATCCACTGCGCCACCTAGCCGCCCTTAAACCCATTGATTTTAATAAGAAACCAAGACATTGAAAAAGCAAGTTCACTCTCCAACTTACCATCCCTCTTCTCAAATTAGAAAGTCTCAAAATATGTATATGTTTTCACACCTGTGGACTTCCCATCTCTGCAGAAGGATGTGTCTTCTGGTTATCTATTTTGGAGGGATGTGCCTGCTTCAGATTCTGAAATGTCCCTTTTTAGTTGTTTTGTAGTTTTGCTTTCCATTTACATTGTGATAGTCTTTATTTGTTGTTTTCTTGCTTCTGCTCTTTCTTGATTCTTAGTTCACTTTTCGTCATTCTATATCTTATTATGTTTCTTTGTATTTAACATTTGTTGTATCTTACAGCACCACAGTATTCCATGATATTCATATGTCTCTGTTTAGCTATTTCCCATCAATGAGCATCTTCTTTGATGTCACAAAAAGTACTGTGCTAAGTATTTTGGGATAAATGCTCTTTCTTTTTGTCCATCTCCTCCTTGAGATATATGCTTAGTAGTGGAAGAAGTGAAACCTCTAAGTAAATGATATTTTCTTTGCTAGGCATTTGCCAAGCTAGCCTTTAGTTCAATGAATGATTGTTTATTGAATAGAAAAATAACCGTGATTCTTGGGTAAAATGAAATTTTAAAATTCCCTTTGTAAATAAATATTCTCATCTAAAATCGGTCTTTAAATAAAAAGCCATTTAATTTTTGATTATACGGGGATCAGATAATTTCTTTGATCTTGTTCAAATGGTTTATATTAAGTTAAAGGATTCTTTAGTAGCATATTATATTACCTTTTCTTGTAGACTGAGAGAGGCTCTTGACTTCTTCTAGGCTTTTAGAAGTCTAGAATTTCCCATGTTTGTGGAAAATAGGATACTGGAAACATCTGTTGAGTCTTGAAGATAGAGGTCTTAGTTTTGCTCAGAAAGGGAAAAAATAAAGAGTTAAATATTATTGTAGTCTTTTCCAATTGCCAAATTATTTAGTGCTCCTGAGAACTCTCACTGAAAAGATGACACATTAGTTTTATAGGTTTAAGGGGTGATTGTTTTTAAAACTTGTGTACTAAACCCCACGCTGTAGCATGACTTGCTTAGAAGGACCACAGTTGTGTATATAGTGGATTTGATTGAATCTCAACCAGTTTCTGAATCTTCAAAATGTCAGCTGTACTATAAACACAAAGGCATCAAAACTTTTTCAGGTGTTTTGTTAATTCTTTGTTCTCAGAGTATGCAAGTAGCTCTGTGACCTCCTCTGTACACTAGTGTAGATTGCAGCCTACCTGTGCCTGCCTAGCCTTTGTGATCTGTGTGTAAATTCTATGCAGGACAGGCCCTTCCATTGAACTTCTTTTAGTTGACACTACGAGGATACCTGGGGAGTCTACATGATGGTCATTAGTTAACGTTCACTCTTACCGTACGTAGTCATGGGTAAACTTTGGATATAGAGGATTCAGGTTTGAATCCGGCCTTTTGTCATTATCTCTGTGACCTTGAGCAAATCACTCCGTAAGCCTCCCTTTTTTTCAGTGTAATATAATGAGGTTGAACTAGATGATCCTTTGGAGGGGGCCTTTTTGGCTTTGGAACCATGATCCACACGATCAACCTATCTTCTTTACCAATTAAAAAACAATTCTGTATTGCAGTATTTTTGTTCCTTTCTAATGTTTTGCAACATGCCCATTCATATCCATTATGTACCCATTCATATGCCATTCCTTTGCCCTCTAGTTCTTTTCAGTTCTTAGTAGATCAAAATTTTCATGATTCATAGACATATAATTCAAATCAGTAGACTATTGATATTAAAGATATTCCTTTTTAAGGAAAAATTTGGCTTCATGAAAGTAACCTGTTAGTTCCCAAAAAGCAATGTAGAACACTTTATTCCTACTCGTCAGATGAGATACTATCTAGACCATGCTATTTACATATTAGTCATCATCATCATCATTATCATTAATTTTTAAGTTCTGATCCTAGCTCATTTCCCATTTGGAATGTTGGTTCAAAATTCAGAATTTCAATGGATGAGCTTGCTTTAGTATCAATTTTGTTTATAGTATGAAGCAGTTAGTTGCTCATCAGCCGATCTTAATTGCCTCCATTAGTTCTCTTCCTGTAGACATGACTTTCATATATAGACAGTCCATAAACCACATCCCACCTGCCTTTAATCTGACTTTCCTTCAGAGCCACCCCCCTCCTCCTTCCAGGTGTGAGCCTTGGCCTAGATTGCATGCATCCATCCAGATGCCAGACCATCAGGACTTGCCTAAACAGAAATACCAGAAGAGTCCTTGCTTGCCAGAGATTTCATCCCTTGTGTTTGTCAGAATCATCTGAAAGCACCCGGAAATAATCCAGTCAGTGACTGCTCTTCAACTCATATGTAGTTTCTGTTTGTTTATACTTTTTATCTTAGGTATCAGAGTGCGCCCATCACTTTCAAACCAAATGATTAATTCCAAGTAAGCCTGTTAATTCAGGATGGCTGGTGGCAGAGAAAGACTTAATCATTGGGTTCAGGAGCTTTTCAGTTTGAGTTATTGACTGTCTTCTAATGGGAGATTTGACAGTGGGGAAAAAATACACTTAGGAAGAAGAATCACACTATTCTTCATTAGCTGATGACTTTTGCTTCCTGGTGAAATTAAACTTCATAGAGAGATTCCAGGTTCCTCCCAAAGATATTTTAGCCAAATCAAGTCCACAAGTTGTTGCATAAGTGTGTGTTAGGCATGCATTGTTGGGTTTCAGAGTGGTTGGGTCAGTTTCCCATCATCCTGTAGTTTGTTGAATGGCAAGCTGGACCCAAGACTTCAGTGTCCAGACCTCTCTAGCCCAACTCCCTTGCCACCCATAATAACACACGTCATCTTTGCTAGCTTTTTAAACCATGTGTGGATATTTTAAGTTGTTATAAATATATATTTATATTATATATATATACTGTTATAAAAATATATATGTATATAAACATTTATAAACATATATATGTATATAATTTCTTTCAGCAAATTGAGCAAAAAAAAAATCTGAAAGGTAGTTTGATGTAGTGGATGGAGTTCCAGATTCAGAATCAGAAAGATCTCTGGTTCAATTCCAACAGAAACACATTTTAAGTGACCTTGGACAAGCCATTTAACTTACGTGAACCTATTTCCTCAACTGTAAAATGAAGGAGATATGGTCTCTACAGTCCCTTCTAACTATTTCTTTGATCCTCTTTTGGCTTCCCTGGTCCTCAGTTTCCCTATCTGTAAATGAAGTGGTTGGATTAGAAATCCTCTAAAGTTCCTTCCAGCTCTAGCTCTGTGATGCTATCATTGGACCAAAGGGAGGTAGGATTCTTTTTTTTTTAGGTTTTTGCAAAGCAGTGGGGGGTTAAGTGACTTGCCCAAGGTCACACAGCTGGGTAATTATTAAGTATCTGAGGCTGGATTTGAACTCAGGTACTCCTGACTCCAGGGCCTGTGCTCTATCCACTATGCCACCTAGCCGCCCCCAGAGGTGGAATTCTTAAGGGAGGGAAGGAGGAAGCAAGCATTTCTTAAATGACTAATATTTGTTAGCCACTAGGCTAAGCCCTGACAATTGAGAGTTGATGGCTGGAGCTGTCTACATGGATGGATTCTCAGGCTCTTCTTGAGAATAAAGACCCAATTTGTCCCTTCTCAGGGACCCCGCTGCTTGGTTTGTGACCCAGTCTAGGTTGATTGAGATTCCTGTTTATTTTCTCCAAAATCAACTTTTTTTTGTCAAGGTTGCCCCCCAGTGGCCAGAGATTAAATTTTGGAGAACCCAATCTCAGGTATTTTTTTCCATTTCCCTTTTTTTTTCTTTATTCACAAGCATGTTTTAAGGTCGGATTCTTTCTTTGTCGATGCTAGTCACTATAACCTTTGGAGTTTCCCATTGGTCACCTCTTGAAAAGTGATTGAACAGGTTTGACATAATGAAACCAGCGACTTCATAAGACATCCAGAAACTAGTCTGGGACTCTCCCACTCCCCCTTTGCCTTGTGAAATCCCCTCTTGGCTAGACTACTTGGTCGAGAATGCATCCTGGGAGCCGGGCTTCATGACACATCAAGGAGTGTCTTGAGTTCCCTCCCAAGTTTCACCAAAGACTCGAGACCAGTTGTTAACAACCACTGGTTTCCCTGCTGCTCTAGGCTGACTCAGCCTAACCTCTATCTTCCAACTTCTGCCCTTCCTTCCCAAACTGTGTGTTGTCCTGACAATATACTTACAGCACAATCATGCCGGCGTGACTCTCGGACCCACAGTGGTGCCTGAGCGTCGGGAATGACGATGTAGGTTACATAAGTGTTTTTCCTGTGAACTCTTTCTGGATCCAAATAAATAAATAAATAAAGCCCCCCACGGGCTTCGTAAGTCCACTATAAATATCAACGATCATTAATAATTTCTGTTATTTATCCTTCGGGATAGGGTCCTGTGACCTTGATATCAACATCAAGGGATAAAAAGAAAAAGTAGGGAGGAATGAGTTATGGCCAGGACGCTGGCTTGTGTGAAAGAGTTAGAGGGAAGATAGAGACAGAGACAGCTTCCAGATGACAAAAGTACAAAATAAAGAATGATCTGACCATGAGAGGTTGAGCAATAGAAAGACAGACCACTGTGGGCTTGACTGGGAGCCAGAACCAGAGAAATTCAGAGAGATTTAGCCACAATTGTGGCCGGAAGCCAAATAAAAAAAGAAAATGTCTTTAATACATCTTCCCTCCGTCCCGCCTGCTATTTGAGATAGCTCAGCTTAGTAGAGAAAGGGAAAAAAGAAAACAGAATTAGAAAGATAATTGAATTTCAAAATAAAACTATAATAAAATTTGTTTCAATGGACATGCTAGGCCAGGATTCAAATCCTAGCTTTTACATTTACTAATTTTGGAATGCTGACCTTCTTTGAACTTCATTTTCCTTATCTGTAAAATGGGGAGGGGGAAGAAAAAAGGGAAAAATATTTATTAAGTGCTTTACAAATATTATCTCATTTGTTCTAAGTCCATTGCTCGATCTACTAAATCTGACTCGTACCTAGAAGAGGTCAGGGTGTCATTGGTTCCACTCCTCTCTTTTTATTTATTTATTTATTTGTTTTGGTTTTTGCAAGTCTGTGGGGCTAAGTGGTTTGCCCCAGATCACACAGCTAAGTAAGTACTAAGTGTCTGAGGTCAATTTTGAACTCAGGTCCTCCTGACTCCAGGGCTGGTGCTCTATCTACTACGCCCCCTAACTGCCCCCTTCTTTTTTATAGATGAGGAAGCTGAGGCCAATTCAAGGGTCCTTTCCATCCCTACGTCTGTGATCCCATTTCCAGTTTATTCCTTAAAAGACTATTTAATTCCCAAGTAGGTTGGAATCCTAACCCTAAAGGGACCTTTAGAAATTATCATCCCCATCATCAAGAAAACTGAATAACAGGGGCAGCTAGGTGGCACAGTGGATTGAGTGCCAGCCCTGGAGTCAGGAGGACCTGAGTTCAAATCCGACCTCAGACACTTAATAATTGCCCAGCTGTGTGACCTTGGGCAAGTCACTATCTAAAGTAGGAATTCAAATCCAGATTTGTCCCCTTACAAATGCAAACTCTTGAACTCATAAGACATAATAGCTAGCATTTGTATAGGACTTCAAGGTTTTCAGAGAAATTCTATCCTTTATATCATTAGAACCTTCCAGTGACTCCTGGAGGCAGGTGTTGTTCTTAAACCCATTTTATTTATGAGCAAATTCATCTGTACTCCTTGTTCTTGCCTAGGGTCATCAGCTGGCAAGGGTCCAAGTCCCTGCCATCTCACCACTGTGCTTCCTAGTGGTCCATGCCTTTTGTTTGTCATTTTTTCCTCCTCATTAAATCCTTCTTTGTAGTCAAGAAAAAGTTATTAAGCAAAACCAGACAAATACACAACCCTTGGATCACCTAAGCATCCTTGGTATGCCCCCATCTCTTGACCAAAAGAAGCATTTTTTAAATAAACTTTTATTACAGAGAGGACTCAAGATTTTTTTTTTAAATGAAATAATCCTTTGTAAGAATTGGCATAATAAGGGAAAAATCAATTGGAATCTCAGGAGCTGAGTTCAAATATTGCATCTAATGCTTATTTGATTCCTTGGGCTTTGGTTTTCTCCTCTGTCTTTTCCAACCTCATAATTAATTATTCTGTGATCCTTACTCTCAAGGAACTTGTGATCCATTCACTAGTTCAGCTGGAGGACCCTTCTTAGAGTTTCCTTTTTTTAAATACTGTTGTTTTTCCATTTATACATCTCTCTAGTGGTAGCCTTCTCTTGTGTAAGTCTTTGTGGGTATTCTCTTGCACTCTACTCATGCCTATCATGTGCCTTTCCATTGCCTGTTTGGTGACCCATATTTAATTCTGTAGACCCTCTGTTATTTCATGACTTGTCTTGTTGCAGTAAGAATGATATTAAAGGGATGGGCCTTTGTTTTAGGAAAAAGTTTATAATCTTTCAAACCAAATCAATGGTATTCCCAAATGTCATTTGAGACTTACTTTCCCAGGTTGTTATTGTTCGGCCATTTCAGTTGTGAATGACTCTCCGTGACCCCATTTGGGGTATTCTTGGCAAAGAGCCAGGAGTGGTTAGCTGTGTCCTTCTTTAGCTCATTTTAATATCAGGAAACTGAAGCAAATAGGGCCAAGTGACACTTGCCCAAGGTCATACCGCTAGGCAGTATCTTGAGTCCAGATTTGAATTCATGAAGAGTAGTTTTCCTGACTTCAGACCTAGTATTCTGTTCTATCTACTGTATAACCTAGCTGCCTACTGTGTTTTACTATGCTTTAAAAAAAAACCCCAAACAATATTAAGTAGATTTATTTGTAGTATTAAAATTCCTCCTTAAGTGAAACATTTTATAGTTACCTATAAATATTTGTGATTTTTATTATGGAAGGTTTTTATATTGTAACCTATTAAGCTATAGAAAAATCCCATAAAACAATAGAGGTCTGATGTTCAATCCTTTACAAGTCTGCAAAATGAAAAACCAACAGTTCTATGGAAGGTTCAGCCGCCTACTGATCATTTTCTGGAGAATAGGAATTCTTCATCAAATTCTTGATCAAAATTATTTGATTTATTCTATATAGATTTGCTGTATAGATTTGTAGATAAGCAAGAACAAACTTGTCTAGAAGACTGCAGTGCTGAATATATGCACTAGGCCCTCTTAGCACTCTTAATCTCTTTTTTGTTTTCATAGATTATTTGAAGAATCTTTTGGAAGACTCTGCAGATTACAGGGATACTCAAGGTATGTCTTTGTTTCATTTAGTCTTTATAAGCATTAAAATGATCTTTCAAAAAAAATACAGAGGTCATTTTACCAAGTGTGAGTACCGCTGAGGGGAAGTTGAGTGTAGTTTGTCCTTAAAGTAGCCCATTACGAAGTGAATAATTTTATTAGATCATAATCTGCTGGCTAATGATCTCTAAGAAGGTTATATTTTTAATTTAATGTAGATTGGTTTCATAAAAGAGTAGTACAAAACAGCTCAATAAGTTATTTTATGTGTGTGTGTGTGTGTGTGTGTGTGTGTGTGTGTGTGCGTGTGTGTGTGTGTGTGTGCTGAATTTAGAGTTAGATGCTTTAGAATTGAATTCTACTTCTGAGTCTTATTGCCTGTGTGATCCTGGACGATTCATTTTCCGGTTCTCCAGGTCTAAGTCTGAATGAATGAAGGAATGAATGGGCATTGATTAATTACTTGCCATGGATCAAAATTTGTGATGAGTACCCTCCCTCTTTCTTTCCCTTCTTCCTTTCTTTGTCCTCTCTCTCCTTCCCTCCTTTCTTTCCTCCCTTTTGTCTCTCTTCCTCTCTTTCCCCTCTTCTCTCTCTCTCTCTCTCTCTCTCTCTCTCTCTCTCTCTCTCTCTCTCTGTCTCATCTATCTCTGTCTGACTTCACCCTCTTCAGTCCATCTTCCATGTCTGATTTTTGTGGCCCTTCTCTAACTTTTATCAGCAAACATTTGAGAAGAGAATAGGGACTAGAAGTATGATTTCATTGGCCTAGGGAACCACCTCTACCAATTGATTTGGAATCAGTGGGTCAGAGTTCAGTTCTCATCTTTGATGCCTCCTACCTTTGTGACATTGAACAAACCATTTAACTTATTTTCCTTAATTCTAAAGTGAGAGCCTTAGACTAGAATAGAGTAGAGGTGCCAAACTTGGAAATCAACACCTGAATCAGGTTAAAATTTATTTGGGAAATGTTTAGCAAAATAAAATATAATACAATGTAAATAAAATACAATACAATGTAAATAATGTTAATTTGTAGTTTTTTAGGGGTCCATTTGAGTTTATTGCCACTGTAATATATGAGCTGTAGTTCCTCTGTTAACAGGTCATTTCACTGATTAAAATAACTGTATCAACAATGTACAGCATGGAAACAATGTGGAGACTGACAAATTGCTTTCTGTGGGGGGGGAGTAAGATTAGGGGAAAACTTGTAAAACTCAAAATAAATAAAATCTTTAATTAAAAAAAAGTAACTATCAAAAGATGTTGAACATTAGTTACAAACTTTTGGACCTAGAGGCAGGAAGACCTGAGTCTTGTCTTTGATCTTTCTGAGCTGTGTCATCTTGGGCAAGTCACTTAACTAACCTCTGTCTGCCTCAGCTTCCTCATCTGCACAGTGGGGATAGCAGTACCTATCTCCCAGGAGGCTGGAATGAGATAACATATGAAAAGAGTTTTGCAAATTTTAAATAGCTAAATAAATGCTAGTCACCTTTATGGTTTTTATTGCAAGTTAATAATGACTCCTTTCCTTCCTTATGTATTCTAGATGCCCTTGCTGTTGTCATTGAGGTTGCCAACCATGCCAATGACATCATGAAGCAGGGAGTAAGTATCCTAGGTTTACATCTCAGGGGCTGCTTTCATCTGGGAGCAGGTGTCTTCATATGTTTTATCTCTTTGTTCCTTAGGACAACTTTCAGAAGCTCATGCAGATTCAGTACAGCCTAAGTGGACATCATGAGATAGTACAACCAGGAAGAGTGAGTTTCCTTAGCATACTTGAACTAAAGAGAATAATACGCCATGCTCTTAAGGATCATTGTCCTTTTTCAGTTGCTCCTGAAGATTAGAGGGTTGAATGTGATTGTCCTTCTGAGCTGGCCTCCACGGTCCTATCTAGCTTTGCATTTCTATGATACCCAAACTTGACTGGGTATCCTCCTCCTTTTTTTGGCACAACCACAAGCCAAGGACTCATAATCTTGTCTGCGTTGGGACTCCCTTCACCAATGCCTCTCCAACTTAGTAGATAGTCTTTGAAAGAAACTGTAACTAAAACAATTTTATATCCCTTGACAAAGTTAGTGTGTGACATTTCCCAACTAGAGACAGATAAAATGAAGTCTGTCACATGTCCTTGTGGTCTGGAATGGCTGACATCATCATGAAACTGGCCCTTAGAGAACAGTCCTACAGTCCATTGCTGGGCTTGTTTTGAGAGCCTTCCCTGCGTGGTAGAACCCACCAGGCTAAAGACCCATTTCTGAAAGAACTTCTGACAACCAGGTCCTGGAAGAGGCCTTTAGGGCTGTATACATAGAAAAGTGGTGTTGCTATTTAGTGTACTCTAATGGGAATAAGTTCTGGGAAATTCTAAAATGAAATCTTAGTTGTACTTCGTGCCATTTTAACTTGGGTTCCTGGTGGACCAGTAATGAATTTTTGAACCTCAGTCAACCTGTCTAATATACACTTCCCTTCCCTCCCATATCTAAGTAACCCATATTTTAAAAGAAATTATTATCTGTAGTTGATAGTTGTTTTATATTCCTATTTTTCTCTTTGGATGGATGGACTAGGTCTTCCTGAAAGAAGGAACCTTGATGAAGTTATCTCGGAAGGTCATGCAGCCAAGAATGTTTTTTCTGGTAAGCTGCCATGTTCATTTCTGATGTATTTGTTTGTTCAAGGTTCTTTATTTAACAGAGATAGAGTCTCGTCCCTCACTGACATAAAAGCTTGGTCCATTTTGCTAATTGCTGTTTCAAATGAAAAATTTAGAAAAATAATCTATTTCATTCCGTGGCATTTCAAATGTGACAAAATGAAGTTCTGTTGTATGCACTTGTGGTCTAGAATTGCAAACATAAAATTATTCTTATTTGGAACCCAATGACTGCATTTTTTCAAATGAGCTTCTGAATTTAAAAATCAAATAAAATGAGCATTTTCATAGATGAAAGAACCAAAGAGAGCTGGTTTGTATATAAAATTGTGAATCTCTATCACATTGCTTTTCTTTTTAAGTATGTAATAAATTCACTAATGTAACTTTTGAAGCTTTCCTACTTGTCTTATGATTTTTCTTCCCTTTGATCTGTTTTTTGCTAGGTATTTGCTCCTTCAGTGACTTTTCTTTCTTTTTGAAAAACTGATTTCAGTCTTTTCTCCTCCCAAATATAATGGTTATGAGCCATCTCTGCAGATGCTAGTTGGCACAATAGATAGAGGGCTGGACTTGGACACAGACTCATTTTTTCTGAATTCAAATTCAGCCACAGATAATTTCTAGTGGTTTGATTCTAAGCAAGTCACTTAACCCTGAGCACCTCAATTTTCCCATCTGTAAAATGAGCGGGAGAAGGAAACCATTCCATTATCTCCTATGAAAGCCCTAAGTAGGATTACAAAGAGTGGGATCACATAACTGAAACAAGTGAACAACAACAAAGGAACCATCACTGCAAGTTGGATAATTTGGTTACTCTTGGTGACTTTCAGTCATCCAGAAAACCTTTTAAATTAGGTATAGGGACTGTATCTGTGATTAATGTTTTATTTTTCCCACTTACATGTAAAAACAGTTTTTAACATTCATTTTTGAAATTTTTGAGTTCATGGAGGGGATGTCCATCAATTGGGGAGTGACTGAACAAATTGTAACATATGTAGAACACTATTGTTCTATTAGAAACCAGGAGGGGTGGGAATTCAGAGAAGCCTGGAAAGACTTGCATGAACTGATGCTGAGTGAGATGAGCAGAACCAGAAGAACATTGAATACCCTAAACAGCAACATGGGGGTGATGATCAACCTTGATGGACTTGCTCATTCCATCAGTGCAATAGTCAGGAATAATTTTAGGAGAACTATGATGAAGAATACCATCTGTATCCAGAGAAGGAACTGTGGAGTTTAAACAAAGAGCAAAGACTATTACCTTCAATTTTTAAAAAAAGTTGTCCTATGTAATTTTGCTATCTCTAATATTTTATTTCTTCCTAATATTTTTATTTCTTCCTAATATTTTATTTCTTTTCTCTAAACATATTCAATTTTGATCAGTGCATAGCATGGAAACAATGTAAAGATTATCAGACTGCCTACTATGGAGGAAGAGGAGAAGGAAGGGGAAAAATTGTTAAATTCAAAACCTTATAAAAACAATAGGTAATAGAGCACCGGCCCCGGAGTCAGGAGTACCTGGGTTCAAATCCAACCTCAGACAATAATCACTTAGCTGTGTGGCCTTGGGCAAGCCACTTAACCCCATTGCCTAGCAAAAACCTTAAAAAAAAAAGATGGGTAGAAACTACTATTGTTTATAATTGGAAAACAAATAAAATAGTTACGTAATTAAATAAAATTTTGAGTTCAAAATTCACTCCCTCCCTCATTGAGCAGTCAAGCAATTTAATATAGTTTATGCAAGTACAGTCATGCAAATTATATCTATATTTTGAATTAGTTTTAAAATCTAATATTATGTTTTAGCATTTTTATTTGTTTTGTTAAACATTTCCCCATTTCATTTTAATCTGTGACCTGATTTAGTCATTTTATAACTTTAGATGTAATCATTTCATCTGATTAAATAATTTTACTCAATTTTCATTTTAATTGGATTGATATCACACCCATTACTGTTGCCGACCTCACTAGACCTGTGTGTTTGAATTCTCCATTGTGCAGAAATTTCAGATGAGGAAATTCTCTCTGCCAGTGCAGGTTGACACCTTCCTGTTTGGTAACTCAGTCTCAGAGGGTTTCTTAGTGTGCTGAGAATTTTAAGTGACTTACCCAGGATCTTTCAGCCAAGATGTGTCGAGGGCAGAATTTGAATCTAATTCTCCTTGACTTACTAGGCCTTGTACCAAATGGTCCACTCTTTATGCCTTCTTCCTCTTTCCCTACTTTGGACCAGAATTGTGGTTTCATTAGTCTAGCAACAGTTTATAAGAAAACTCTGTGCCAGGGAGATAAGTTTGTAGAGAAGAAAGAATTAAATATATTAAATATTGCAGAAGCATAAAAATCATGAAGACTTGGCTTATGATTGACTGAGGAAGAGGGAAGGCCAAAGATCACTTAGAGATTGGGAGGTTGAGTGGGAAGAGAATAGTAATAATAATAGCTTAACATTTATATAGCATTGATTATCTGCCAGACCCTGTGCTAAGCATTTTTTAACAAGTACGTTGTGTGTTCCTTTCAACAACCTGGCAAAATGAATACTATCATTAACCCCATTTTATAAATGAGGAAACTGAGATAAACAGAATTTGAGTGACTTTCCCAGGGTCATACAGCTAGGAAGTGTCTGAGGCCAAATTTGAATTCAGATCTTCCTGACTCATGGCCCAGTGCATTTACTCTGAGCCACCTACCTAACCTTACTAGCACTATGATCAGAAATTGTAAAATTGGGAAGAGGAGGAACATTTTCAGGGTAGAACATGTTACTCTTTTAGACACTGAGTTTGGGGGACCAATAGAATTTGGAATTCAAGATTCAGAGAAAAAAATTGGGGTAGGATTTGGGAGTCTGGCATAGAGAATTTTAAGATCAATACTAACAAGGGAGAAGGAAAAAGACAAGAGATGAGGGAAGGAGATTGAGAAGGAGCCAGTAGACAAGTTGGAAAGATCCAAGAGATGGTACTGTCATAGAAACCAAAGGTGAAGAGAATCTGATCAAATTCAGTTCAGCAGAATTTCACTTCAGCAAGCAGGAAGATAGAGAATGGTCAACTATGGAGATCAGAAGGAATAAAGACTTAGGATTTGGCAGTTAGGAGGTGTTTGTGGAAGAAGCAGTTTCAGTGGAATTGAGTTTGGAAGCCAAATTATAAAGGGCTCAAGACACGGTTAGTGGTAAGAAAGGAAGAGGTATGAGTATTGATCAGTCTTATGAGCTTAGGGAGAGCAATTGATACATTTTTATTCTCAATGTTATGCTCAGTGATCAATGTTAGAACTAACAGTGGCTTTAGAGAACTGATCATGACTCTCTGTCAGCAGGGAAGTGGGGGATCACAGGTGCAGAATGAGACATTATGGTATAATCAGAAACAAGGATGGATTGGATATCGGTTTCACTACTTTTGACCAAAGTGATCACAGGCTAGTCAATTTACCCTTTGAGGTCTTATCAAGTGAACATGATCTCTAAACTTCCTTCTGACTCTAAACCAAAGGGTTCTTAAGCTTTCCTGTGTCCTTGGAAAGGATTCTCAGAATGTAAAAAATAATTTCTTAATGTATAAAATAAAATAGATTGCTAAGGAAACCAATTATATGAAATGTTTATCAAAAATATTAATAAAAAAACTAAGTTAGCAACTTTTGCTCTAGATATATATGTCTCTACCATTCAGTGATGATGACCAATTTGTTTAATCAAAGCTTTTATTAAATTAACATATTTGTTAAAGTTGTATTGCATGATTAATCATACATGTATAACTTGAATTGTTCACTACCATGGGAAGGAAGGGAATGTGGTAGAAAAATATGGAGCTCAAAAGCTTGTAAAGTGATGAATGTTGAAGAAAAAAATTAAAAATAATTATATGGGGTATGGATGAATGTTGAAGAAAAGAATTAAAAATAATTATATGGGGTATGGAGCATCATTAGTTAATGACTCTACTATTTAAAGAAAACCTTTTTAAAATAAAAAGTTTAGCTATGACCTCATATACTTTTACTAACTGTGTGATCCTGGGCAAGTTATTTTACTCCTGTTGTCTCCAAAAAAAGGTTTATCTGGAAAGACAGGAGGGCCAAAGGACAATTGGCATTGGAGAAGATGGCAATGGAATATTTTTGTTTTTCCTTGAAATATCTATTATTGATAAATGATTGTAATGATATATTATTGTGCTAAGAAATAATGAGCAGGTGGATTTCAGAAAAACCTGGAAACACTTAATGTAAATTGAGCAAAACCAGGAGAATGTTGTACACAGTAGCAGCAACATTTTTTTTAACAATGATCAACTGTGAATGACTTCTCTATTCTCTCCAAGAAAATGATCTAGCTTCATGAATATTAACGCTCTCTGCCTCCAAAGAACTGATGGTGTCTGAATATGGTCTGAAGCTTACTATTTTTCAGTTTTTCTTCTTTCATTTGTTTTTTTAGTTTGAGCTTTTTTCTACAAAAGGACTAATATGGAAATACGTTTATACATATAAATATTTATACATATAAACCTTAATCAGATTGTTTGCCATCTAAGGTAGAAAGGAAGGATAGAATTTAGAACTCAGGGCAGCTAGGTGGCATAGTGGATAAAGCACAGGCCTTGGAGTCAGGAGTACCTGGGTTCAAATCCAGTCTCAGACACTTAATAATTACCTAGCTGTGTGGCCTTGGACAAGCTACTTAACCCCATTTGCCTTACAAAAACCTAAAAAAAAAAATTTAGAACTCAAAAATTTTAAATTGATATTCAAAATTGATTTGTAATTGGGGAAATAAAATATTTAAACAAACAAAAAAGAAATGCCTATTATTGAGAAGACAAGGTCTTGAACTCCTCTTTTATATCTTTCACATATCGTTGCTATTATGTTTTTGTTTTTTGTTTCCAACTTTCTTTGCTGTGTGTTTCTCCTTGCAGTTTAATGATGCTCTCTTGTATACAACACCTGTACAGTCTGGGATGTATAAACTCAACAACATGCTTTCTTTGGCTGGGATGAAGGTGAGTCAATGATATTAAGAATAACCTTTTGGGGTAGTTAGATAGCACAGTGGATAGAATACTGGCCCTGGAGTCACGACCTTAGTTCAAATGTGACCTCAGACACTTAATAATTGCCTAGCTGTGTGACCTTGGGCAAGTCATTCTTAAGCCCATTGCCTTAAATAAGCAAAATTTAAAAAAAGACTCACTTTTTTAGAGTGGCCAGGTGACCCAGTGACTAGTGAACTGGAGAAGGCAATGGCCATGCTCTCTTGTCTCTCTGCCAAGAGAGTCCTAAATGGGGTCACCGAGAGTGGGGCATGGCTAAGAATGACTCAACAGAAGAACTTTTTATCTTGGTGTTTTGACATTAAATATAATGAGGGGAAAACTGCTTTAGGGGAAGGAGACAACTGAGGTCTCAGAAATAGAACCTCATATTGTTGGTCATGAAGTCAAAGGAAACAAATTACAGCTTCTCCTTACCTGGTTTGTAATGGATGTGTGATTCTGCTATCACTTTCTACCTCAGTGATTTTAATTGAGTCACTAAGCTTCTCCAGGACTCCATTTCCTCATCTTTACAATGAGGGGAATGTACCACTTTACCTTTCAAATCCTTTTCTGTGCTTCTAGAAAGAAAATTATAGTCACCCATTCGTTACTTGGGTAAATGTTGGGACCCTAGCCATCGTCCTTGAGAGCAAGCTAGACAGTATAGCCTGAAGATTGTAGTTGTTGGGGCTTCATCCTGATAACTTGTCTTAAGCTTGAATTGTATAAAGAACATCAGGAAGGCCCAAGTTCAAATCTTGCTTCAGACACTTCCTCTTGATTCTGTTCAAGCCACTTCTCACAGTCTCTTTCCTTCTCTGTAAATTGTTATAAGTGCCTCTGCTTCTGAGGGTTGTTGTGAGAATCAAATGAAGTAATATTTAAGTATTTTACAAATCTTTCAAGTGGTTTATAGATGCTTACTTGTATTATCATCATTTCCCTGTATAGCCTGGACACATCCTAGTCTTTATAATGTTCCTTTCTGCCTTGCCTCACTTCATACTGGAAAGAGTTCGAGAGTCTTTTCATTTCAGAATCCTCATTCTATTCTGTCTACTCTTTCATGACTCGCTCAGAAATCCTCACCAGTCAGTGATGGGGGGGAATGTTGGTTACTTTTTAGCATTGGAGGTAGGAGCTTTTGCAGATCGGGTAAGGATGGTCAACTGAAAAGATTTTTTTCCTTTTGCCTTCTTTGTAGGTCAGGAAACCAACCCAAGAAGCTTACCAGAATGAGCTGAAGATCGAAAGTGTGGAGCGTTCCTTCATTCTCTCAGCCAGGTAAAAAAATAAAAAATAAAAACATCAAAACAAAAAAAGTCTTGAAAAGTGACCTTTTAAATTTGGAATTGCTTATTTTAAAAAATCCCTTTTTATATGATTCCAAATATTTACAAATAAATTTGGAAAAACCATTTCATTGAACTTTAATTTGGGGACTTCAGGGTTTCTTTTTTTCTTCTTTCTGCTCTTGGATGCTCTGACAGTATCTCTTGGTTGTGAGCATATTGCTGCCATTTGAAAGATACGTTGTACTGTGGTGGAAAGAGCTCTGGTTCTAGGTTCATTGAGAACTTGGGGTCAAGCATTACCTCTTTTGGGCAGTCTAAGTGACACAGCAGATAGAGTGTGGGAACTGGAGGCAGGAAAATTCCTCTTTCATAAATTCTAATCTACCTTCAGTCACTCACTATGTGACTCTGGATAAGTCACTTAATCCTGGTTGCCTCAATTTCCTCATTTATAAAATAAATTGGAGAAGGAAATAGCAAATCACCTGGTATCTCTGCCAAGAAAACCCCAAATGGGGTCATGAAGATAACTGCTATAACTGGACAGCATATTTTTTTTACCTTCTAATTTTTTTGAGAAAAATTTTTTGTCTAAATGACTTTTTTGGACTTAAAATCTCTGATAATCTTTAGAGAATAGTACAGGATCACCCTAATATAATGGTCTTCTTTGTGAATGAAAGACAAACAGCAACCCTACCCAGCTTGTTGTTTGTCCCTCATTCTCAAAAAGGACCATGACATCAGGAAGGTGATGCCATGACTTGCAAGTGAATTAGATTGAATTTGTAAGTCACCAGCCTCTGGGTCTAATTGCCAGATATGGATCAGGATGAAGGATGATGGCTCTGACTGTATGGGAGACCTTGACCATTTTAAGCTTTTCCAGGTCCCATTTTGACTGAAGCCAATGACTAGGTATGTGGCCTACCCTGCTAGGGAAGGTGTGGCTTTTATTAAGCACTTTATATATGCTGGAAATACAAATAAGGAGCAAAATCAGTTCCTGCCCTCGAGGAGCATTCAAATAGAAGATAAGCAATGTATATGTATTTAAAAATATGTAAATGCATATGTACATGTAGAGTATTTATATAGTATTCAAAAAGCAATGTAACAGTGTTTGGGTTTTTTTGGTATTTTGCCACATATACAAAACCCCCCACCATGTCATGGCCGCCTTGATATTTACTACTACCAATATGGACTTTTTTTTTTTAGGTTTTTGCAAGGCAAATGGGGTTAAGTGGCTTGCCCAAGGCCACGCAGCTAGGTAATTATTAAGTGTCTGAGACTGGATTTGAACCCAGGTACTCCTGACTCCAAGGCCGGTGCTTTATCCACTACGCCACCTAGCCGCCCCTGGACTTTCTTATATCATCTAGTGTCTCTTCTCATAGAGACATTAGGAAATTAATCGTGGAATTATAGAATTTTTCAAACTGGAAGAGGTCATTGAATTCAGCTCTCATTTTTCAGCCAACCAAATCACTGTTTCTTCCATATTTAGCCACACTGTATTGGTGATCTCTTTTACAAGAAGGCAGCTTTTAGGGGCGGCTAGGTGGTGTAGTGGATAAAGCACTGGCCTTGGAGTCAGGAGTACCTGGGTTCAAATCCGTTCTCAGACACTTAATAATTGCCTAGCTGCGTGGCCTTGTGCAAGCCACTTAACCCCATTTGCCTTGCAAAAACCTAAAAAAAAAAAAGTACCAAGAAGGCAGCTTTTGTTTGTTTATTTTTTTAAAAAATCTCTTTTTATATGATTTGAGTAATAAATTGCCTATGTCCTTTTTAAGTAGCAAAATCACAATGGGTTTTCAGATGTCTGCCTCATTTTTTAACACCCTTCCCCCCTACAAATTGTTATGATCCCAGAAGCCTTGTCTGGTCAACTGAGGAAAGCAGAGGTGTCATTATCTTATTTGTAAAGAAATCCACTGTGCCACCTAACCATCTTGCAGTCACGAAGACCTCAGTTCACACATCCAGCCTCAAACACTTGTTACTTCCTAGCTGTGGGATCTTAGCCCTGATGTCCTCGCAGCCAGGGCCAAGCTCCAGTTGCCCTGATATATGTCTGGTTACTGGAGGAGAAAGTGAGACAGGTGACCTAGAACAGCCCCTCTCACTCAAATCCAATTCATATTCTAGTTATGGCATCACCTTCCTGACGACATGCTCTTCCTCAAGAATGAAGGACAAACATCATCACGTAAAGACACATTTTTTCATTTCTACAAAAGTCATACTACACCATAGAAGTATTTCTTTTCATTCCTTCTTGATTTCCCCCCCCCTCTCTTAGAGTGATAGTTTTCTGTATGTTCCTGGATTCTACTCTTGTCAGAATTCTAGAAATATTTGTTTACATGTGCTTAGCTACCAAAAGAAGTTGGTGATTGTTGGATGTGAGTTAAACAAATATTTATTAAGTTCTTACTACATGTCAGTCATCGTTCTAGATGCTGGGATACAAGGGCAGAAGTGAAATGGTCAGTCCATCTCCTCCAATAGCTTGTATTTGACTGTTGTCCAATCCAGGCCAGGAAAAGAAAGATGCAAATTGACTATAGTCATGTAAGTAAGATATAGCTAGAGGGCACAATGGATAGAGCACTGACCCTGGAGTCAGGAGATCCTGAGTTCAAATCTGGCCTCAGATATTTGATATTTACTAGCTTTGTGACCCTGGGTCACAAAGTCACTTAACCCCATTGTCTTTTAAACAACAACAAAAAAATAAGTAAAAGACAATGGAATTCATATAAAAGGGAGTGAGCAAACAGTTTTAGTTTCAAAGGACCAGTATTGTAAATTAAATTCCTCTTGGGGAAAAGGTGGTAGAATATGGGTACAGAATGTTATTTATATATATATATATATATATATATATATATATATAAATATATATATATATATATGTATATACATACATATATATATATGTATATATGTATATACATATATATATATATATTACATTCGTTTAAATAAGTGTTTCAGATTGTTTTACTTGAGGGTGTTATGGTAGGGATTTCTGGGAAATGATCTAAACAATGTTGTGATGAATCATTTTTTTTAAAAAGAAGGCTTAAAAGAGCCAGCTAGACTACCTTTATTGCTTTTTTGAGAGTGTTACCAAATATTTTGATTAGTTCATTGCTGCAATCTGAGAATTCCTGAATTCTAGCAGAGCTTTTGATAATATCTTTCCTTCTATTTCTGAATCTTCTTGACCGTATTTGAAGTTTTCCTTTATTTTGCTAATTATGTTGATAATCTCCATAGGGTGTTAAATATTTCCTAACTCTTTTTGTTTTTGCAAGGCAAAATGGGGTTAAGTGACTTGCCCAAGGTCACACAGCTAGTAAATATCAAGTATCTGAAGTCATATTTGAACTCAGGTCCTCCTGATTCCAGGGTTGATGCTAAATCTACTGCACCACACTAGTGTCCACCAACATACTGGAGTGGTTTGCCATTTCCTTCTCTAGTTCATTGTACAGATGAGGAAACTGAGGCAAATAAGGGTTAAGTTACTTATCTAGGGTCATACAGCTAGTAAGTGTCAAGTGTCTAAGAATGAATTTGAACTCGAGGCCTCCTGACTTCAGGGTCTGTACCATCTAACTTTCTGGTCATTGATTTTCTTTCTTTTTCATTATTTTTTTTTCTAAATTACATGAAAAGAAATTTTAACATTCATTTTTTAAAGGCTTAAGCTCCAAATTCTCTCCTTTATATAAATTTTATATAAGTATTCATGTACTGTCATGCAAGGTATTTCCCTATTAGCCATGTTGCAAAACAAAACCAAAACTAAAACCCAAGGATAATAAAGTAAAGAAATGTATGCTTTAGTCTACATTCAGACTCCAGTCATTCTTTCTCTAAGGGTGGAGAATAGTTTTCATCATAAAACCTTTGGAATTATATTGGATCTTTATATTGATCATAATAGCCAAGTCATTCATAGTTGATAATTTTGCTGTTTTGTGTGTAATGTCTTTGGACATTCCATTTCAACTCTTAAGGGAAGTGGATGATAAAAAAGGTTTTTGCCATCACAATAACATACTTCCCGGCCAGTCACAAAAATCTGATCATTTTGTTAGCTTGATTCCATTTTCTCCTTTGGTTTTTCTTTTAGCCAGAATGCTTCTTTAGTCAGTCAGCCCATAAACTTTTATTAAGCACCTACTGATGTGACAAGTCCCATACTAAACACTTTGTACTTAAAAGACCAACTGTTTCCAATTGGAATATCTGCACCAGATAATGACTGTTTATGTTGGAACATTTGCAGATAGGGTGCAGTTAGTGACAAATCTGTTTCCAAGAATGTATAAACATTTGTTCTGGCCAAAGGCAGACAAGGGAAAGAAGACACTTTTAAATGAAAACGTTTCATTTGTAATTTAATATGGACACGTGAATTGTGTGCTGGCCCATTTGGAAACCCCCACCCCCAAGGCTGTCAAGGTGCAGTTCTAACATCTATTGACTCATTGATCTTTATCACCGCCCCTTTTCCTAATTTTATAGAAGCCTGTGTGAGAAAACTCTCAGGTGAGTCTCAGGAAGTCTATGAGTGGCTCTCTTCTAGCCTATGTAGACTCAAGAACAGGGGTTCGGAAATGGTAGCAGCTCAGAATGAAAGGGCAAGCCATTTTTTTCCACAGTAAAGTTGGGAAGGTCCATCAAGGGCTTTTGAATTGACCTGGAATTCAAGATTCAGAATAAGGCAAGGGGGGCGGCTAGGTGGCGCAGTGGATAGAGCCCTGGCCCTGGAGTCAGGAGTACCTGGGTTCAAATGCGACCTCAGACACTTAATAATGACCTAGCTGTGTGGCCTTGGGCAACCCACTTAATCCCATTTGCCTTGCAAAAACCTAAAAAAAAAACCCAACAGAATAAGGGGAGTACTTTTTTGACCAGACCAGTGTGGAAATGTGACTGTGTATATTTGTTACAGTTTTTTGTTTCTTTTTGTCCCCCCGCCCCCTCATGGGGAACAGATTAAGAAGCAGAGAAAGCAAATAACTTGTTAATTGAGAATGAAACTATGTGAATCAACCTAGAAAGGGAACATGAAGAGAACTACTTTGTTATTGGCATATTGGATTTAATGTATGCTTTTTGAAAAAAAAATCCTGGGCCATGCTTTTTTTTTCCCTTTCCTGATTTATAAATTGTATGTTTATGATGATTTATAAATTGTATGTTTAAGTTCATTTTAAAAAGGTCATTTTTTAAAAATCTGATTTTTTTTTCCCCTTCTGATCTAATAAAGGTTAGAGACATTTTTGGTATCTTCTCTTAATTTATGCTTAAAGCATAGTTTTTATATTGTGATTTTGTTCAGCTCCTCCTCATTGAAATCAAATTTACAAGCAAGTCAGTTGGTCCTGTTCAAGAATGAAGGGCAAGGGGGTAGCTAGGTGGTAGAGTGGATAGAGCACTGACCCCAGAGTCAAATCTGGCCTCAGACACTTAATAATTGTCTGTGTGACCTTGGACAAGTCACTCTTAACCCCATTGCCTTAAATAAAATAAAATTTAAAAAAAAGAATGAAGGGTGAACAACAGCAGGTTCAGTGATCTTATTCATCTATCAAGGTCTGAAAGAGGGGAATTAATCCTGAAAAAAAATATTCATATGAAGAGAGGGTGAACAGAAAACTTCAATAGGAGAAATAGACAAAAGACACATATTATCACCATAAAAGTCTTGATCTGGTCCCCGTGAAGATCTTGGGCAGCTAGATGGCACAGTGAATGAAGTACTGGGCCTGAAGTGAGGAAGACTCATCTTTCTGAGTTCAAATCTGACCCTAGACCTTGGTCAAGTCCCTTCATCCTGTTTGTCTCCAGTTTCTTATCTGCAAAATAAGTTGGAGAAGAAAACAGCAAACCAGTGGAATTTCTGCCAAGAAAACCCTGTTTGGAGTTCTGAACAGTCAGATGTGACCAAAAAATGACCAGACTCTTGTACCTTTTGCTCTTACTATTCATTCATGTCCAACTCTTTGTAACCCCAGGGACTTGTCTTGGCAAAGATACTGGAGAGGTTTGCCATTTCCTTCTCTAGCCTTGACAGATGAGGAAACTGAGACAAATAGGGGTTAAGTGACTTGCCCAGGATTACACAGCTAAGAAATGTCTGAGTCTGCATTTGAACTTGGGTCTTCTTGACTCTATGTCTGATGCTTTATCCACTGTCCCAACTATCTGCCCCATTGCACTTGCTAGTTGCTCCTTAAAATTTTGCTTTGCATTAAATCTTAAAATGCTTTTCTTAACTATAAATTCTATAAATCATATATTGTGAAAGCTAGAAGGGACCTTAGATGCCATCTCATCCTTCCCTCTGATTTTATAGATGAGGAAAGTAAAGACTAGAGGGTTGTCTGATGGGTTCAGAGTCAAAGGGCTAATAAGTGACAAATCTAGGATTTGAACCTAGGTCCTGTGACTTCAAATTCAGCCCTTTCCATGCATCATACCTCTGCAATCTTCAGAGATTTTAGTGTTCCATCTTCTGAATGTGGATTTTGATGTTTTGTGGAGTTTAAAAAAAATCTCTATTTTACTTTATTTCAATTAACAAGCAATTTGTTTCTCCTCCCACCTCCATTTTAAAAAGAAAAAGTAGAAAATTCTTGTAATAAATCAATATTGTTAAGCAAAACAAATTCCTTCACTGGCTATGTCTAAAATTGTATCTCACCCTATACTCACTGCTCTGTCAGGAAGAGGGTAGCAGGCTTCATCTGCTATTTTCTGGAGGAGTGGTTGGTTGCTGCATTGATTAGAGTTCTCAAATGTTTCAAAATTACATGTTCTTAGTATTTGGGTTCTACTCACTTCACTCTGCATGAGTCCTTATAACTCTTAGGAGAAATTTTTAGAAATTCCTTTTGTTATGGCTCACAGATCTCCTTAGTTAGAAAATATATGTGTTTATAGATGTATGTGTATATTGGACACATATATATATGTGTGTGTGTATGCATGTGTGTCAGTGATCCACAATATAAGACAACTAGATGGTGCTATAGTCTTATTTCTCTTCTTTCTTTCTTTCTTTCTTTCTTTCTTTCTTTCTTTCTTTCTTTCTTTCTTTCTTCCTTCCTTCCTTCCTTCCTTCCTTCCTTCCTTCCTTTCTTCGGTCAGTCAGTCATTTATTTATTTATTTATTTTGGGTTGGGTTTTTTTTGAGGCAGTGGGGTTAAGGGATTTGCCCAAGGTCACCCAGCTAGGTAGTTATCAAGTGTCTGAGGCTGGATTTGAACTCAGGCCCTCCTGCTCTATCCACTGTGCCACCTAGCTGCCCCTGGTACTAAAGTCTTAAAGCTCCAAGAAGAACTAAGTTCAAATTTGACTTCAGTTACTAGCTTTGTTACCCTGGGCAAGTCACTTTACCCTGTTTGTCTCAGTTTCCTCATCTGTAAAATGAATTGGAGAAGGAAATGGCAAACCACTCCAGTATCTTGGTCAAGAAAACTTCAAATGGGGTGGTGCAGAGGATTTAGCACCAACTCTGGAATCAGGAAGACCTGAGTTCAAATCTGGATTCGGATACGTGATATTTACTAGCTGTGTGTCCTTGGGCAAGTCACTTAACCCCATTTTGCCTTGCAAAAAACAAAAAGAGTAAGGAAATATTTAGGAAATGGCAAATCACTCCACCAAGAAAACCCCATATGGGGTCACAACTCAACCAAAACGACTGAAGGAGAGCAACTCCAATCTACAGGACACCCATTTCAGTATAAGTGTGGAAGGAACCAACGATCAGGTTATCCAGTCTCTCTTTTCATTCGATAATATTGGGACCTAAAAAAGAGATAAAATCATAGAATCATTGATTTCTAACTGTTAAGAATGGAGAAGACCATTGAATCCATCCCCCCCATTTTACCAACTAGAAAACTGAGCCTCAGAGGAGAAGAATGACTAGAGTCACACAGCCAGTAAATGTCTGGGAGCAATTTGAACTGATGTCTTCTTGGCTCCAGATTCAGCCCCTATCCAAGGGACTTGTTTGAGGTCATCATACAGGGAGTGGAGAATTTGAACCCAAGTCCTTTGACTCGGATTCCTTTGCTGTTTGACCTTTAGCCCAAGCTGCTTCTCAGTCATTATTTGGGAGATTATCTTTTATGGAAAGGATTGTGTTTCTAAATCCTAATTCAAATCCTACCTTCTGCAAGGTACCCCCTCAATGCTAGTCATTTCTCTCAGAGATTGCTTCCAACTATTCCTGTATGTTTCTTATATGTACATATTTCTTTGCATCTTATCTCCCTCTGCTGGAGTAGAAGCTCTTTCCCAAAGGCAGGGATAGTTGCTTTTAAAAATTTTTTTGTCCCTGTACTCTAGTGTTTTGGTTTTTGATTTAATGAGAACTTAATAAGTATTCGTTGATTGATTATAGGAGAGCCTGAAGCATCCTGTTCAGTATAGAACTAGACTAATGTGATCATTTAAAAAAAACAACTTTATTTCAGTTAAAGAGATGTTCTGTCTTCGGAGTTCCCCCGGGGGTCTTAATGCTCATAGCTACTTATGATTGAACATCATGCCTCAGAAGTCATGCCTTTAGTAAGGGAGAACTCTCTTCAGTTCTTGGAGGATAGAAGAGAGTTTGCTGATGAGAGTAACTGATGTGATGGAAAACAACAGATGACTTCTGGTTAATGGGGCCTCTCTCCTCTGCTTTCAGCTCTGCTACAGAAAGAGATGAGTGGCTTGAAGCAATCTCCCTCTCAATTGAAGAATACACCAAGAAGAAAATCACATTCTGTCCCTCCAAAAGTCTCGATGAGGTATAATGTTCTCCTTCTAACCTTTTAAAAAAAATCAGTTAAAATGACGTTTTATTTTAATAGTTAATTGATGCTCTTTTTAAAAAAAAAAAAACTATCAGTGTCCCATCTTAGTGATTCTTCCCCCACTAGAGTCTTCCGCTATAGCTAAGAGTCATAGTTAAGCAAAAAATAACATTTGATTGTGTCTGAAAATATAATCATAACCCAATAGCTGTAATCTACCAGACTTCTGAGAAGCAGGAAAAGGACTTGTTTTATCATCTAGATGAACACGAGCTGGTCATAGCATTCTTCAGAATTCTAAAATCTCTTACTACTGTTTTCTTACCCATGGCTGTGGTCCTCATATAAATTCTCATTCTGATATTAGCTATTATTATGTCTAACAAGAGTATCCTTTTTTGTTAATTTAGGTATTTTTTTTATTGAGCAAAAAATGTTTTCCTTCATTCTCACTTACCTATTAAAGAAAATAGTCCTGGGGAAATCTCTTGTAATAAATATGCATGTTAAAATGAAGTCCATTCCTAGCTGATTTTATAGCTTGTCACTCTTTTAGGAGGGTATCATGCTTTATCATCTCTCATCTTCAGGATGCTAAATCATCCAGCTCTTTGGAATCATGGTTCATCCTTGCGTGGATGGGAGTAATCAAAAGTAATTTTATGTTGCTTATATTCATAAAATATTATTATTGTATAATTTGTCCTCCTGGTTCTGTTTCCTTCACTCTGCATCAGTTCAAACAAGTCTTCCTAGATTTTCTCTTAAATCATCCTTTTATCATTTCATGTGATGTGATAAAGTTTGATTTATTCATATGTCATAATTTATTTGATTGTCTGAAATTGATGTACACTCCATGAGTTTCTAGTTCTTTGCCTCCACAAAGAAAGGACCATAAAATATATATATATATATATATATATATTCCTCTTTGATCTCTTTTGAGGATAGGTCTACCATTGGTATTACTGGATCAAAGAGTTGGCACAGCTTAGTGTCTTTGGGGACACAGAAGGAACATTCTTTAATTCACCATTATCATCTTTATAACTAAGATTTACGTAGTGCTTTAAGATTGCATAGTACTAGGGGCTGCTAGGTGGCACAGTGGATAGAGTACTGGCCCTGGAGTCAGGAGGACCTGGGTTCAAATCTAGCATCAGACACTTAATAATTACCTAGCCTAGCTGTGTGACCTTGGGCAAGCCATTTAATCCCATTTGCCTTGCAAAAAAAAAGAGAGAGATTGCATAGTACTTTACAAATTGTATCTTTTTTTTAATCTTTGCAACAACCCTTAGAGTGTAGGTGATGTTATTTATCTCAGAAAACTAAGACAGACAGAGGTTAAGTGACTTGCCTAGATACCGATAAGTATCTGAGTCCAGATTTGAACTTTGATCTTCCCAACTACTGACCCAGCACTCTATCCACTGGGCCAGTGAAAAACAAATAATTCCAGTTATATAGCAAAATCAGTAGGAAATCAAGCATTCTGATTAGGAAAAAAAATTAAAACAAATATCTCTGGTAAAGAGTGAATAGTCAAGGTATGGAGGAAATTGATTTTAGCTATTTTAAGAGTTATCACTAAAACTGTGCCCACTTTTGGAGTCAGTGATACCACTACTGAACCAATACCCCCCAAAAGAAAGAGAAATGGGATAAAGCCCCAGAGATACCAAACTATTTATAACAGAACTTTTTAAGGCAACAAAAAACTAGAAAGAAAGTGGGTGATTTTGGAATGGTTGAAAAAATTAAACAGGGAAGCTGTTCCAAAGGATTAGAATAGAAGATACAATCAAAAAACTTAGATGAGAAAAAACTTAGAGGCTTAGTAACTTTTGGGGCATGTCAGCACAAGAAGTGAGGGATTTAAAGAATTCAGAAAAACTTGGGAACATGTGAATGAATTAATAAAGAGACAGCAAGGATACCTAGCTAATTTACCCAGTGTCCATGATAATGTAAAGGAAAATAAATTAAATGGCTCAGATTCATTAAGTATCAGTTCACTGTGAGCTCATTATGGAAATAATTATCATCAATTCACTGAGCATTCATTAAGTTCCTGTGTGCTGGGAATTATGGGTCCTAAGACAATGAAATTGGCCTTGCCTTCATGGAGGTAATGTTCTATTAGAGAGAAACAACATGTATACTTGTGTAAATATAAAATATATTAATTAAAATATTCTGGGGCTGGAGTTTGGGAGGGTAGGGAGTAGGTACGTGCCTAATGAAAGGTAGACAAGGATAGACTAGAGACAGGGTAGGGACATGAATGAGTTTGAGAGACTTGGTCAACGAAAAGGCTGAGAGCTCAAGATGCTGACAACTGGAAAAAAGCACAGTGATATTGCCTGAAACTGTAGGACCATAGCACAACACTCCTTTCAGAGTAGCACAGTTAATATTGATTTGATTTTTAATCTTGAGGCCATTAATGGAAACATAGAAAAAAAAATTCTGAATTTTATCTGTGTAGGGAATTCCTTGATGAGAAAACATTTTTCACCAGTTCAGGTCAGCAATTTGTCCTTGTACCAAGACACATGAAGAAGTGACTGATGGGAAAACAAAAAAGACATCAGTAAAACTTCTTTAAAGTGATTCAATGTGATGGAGAAAATTAGAGTTCATGTTCTCCTTTTACTGATAGGATTATTTTTTTTTTTGCTTTTTGCAAGGTAAATGGGGTTAAGTGGCTTACCCAAGGCCACACAGCTAGGTAATTATTAAGTGTCTGAGACCGGATTTGAACCCAGGTATTCCTGACTCCAGGGCAGGTGCTTTATCCGCCACCTAGCCACCCCTCCTGATAGGATTCTTACAGCTCCATGTGTCAATTCTCTTTTTTGCAGACAGACATAGATAAGAAGGAAGAGATGAGCCCCCTGGGCTCAAAGGCTCCCATCTGGATTCCGGACACTAGAGCTACCATGTGTATGGTGTGCACAAGTGAATTCACGCTCACCTGGAGGAGGCACCATTGTCGAGCTTGTGGCAAGGTAGACCAAGAGCATCCTGTTCTTCCTTCAGGTCTTTTCCATTCTCCAGGAAACCTAAGACTTTGCAGGCAGCTGGGTTACAAGGGGCAATGGAGTGGTGATGTCTCAGGGCCCTGGGCAGTTTTTTTAAGATGATAGTTTGCAGATGAGCTGGCTAGCTGCCTAGCTAGATGGAGTTTCCATACTGGAGTTCATTGTACAAAATCTGAAGCTGGACCAAAAATATTTTTAAAAAGAATTCACGTTGTATGTTTTGTTCTAAAACATATTTGCACAAAACACTATTGTGCAGAAAAAAATACTGAGTCATGATAAAACATCTGGAATGATATTGGGTAAATACTGAGAGCAAAAAAATCCTATTTGGGGCCAATATTTTTCTTCCTGTAGCTTTGAATTATATATTTATGTAACACTTTCTTTATAAATAGGAAAATATATGTCAATAGTAATAGTAGATTATATGTGTATAACACTTTCTTTCCAAAAATTCTTTTTTGTATGCTCTCATTTGTTCTTTTCAGTAAGTAATACATTTAAGAATTTCAAAAAGCTTTATATATTTTACTTCATTTGTTCTTTTCAGCATTCCTATGAACCTGTATTACAGATGAAGAAACTAAGGCCTAACTCTTTTGCTCTTTTTCAGCAGGGCAGTTGGGGTGGGGGACAACAGTCAGGGTTTAAGTGACTTGCCCAGGGGTCCCATAGCTAACAAATGTCTGAGGTCAGATTTGAACTCAGTTCCTCCTGAGACTTCGGGCCTGGTACTCCATTCACTGTGACACTTAGCTGACCTTTAAGGCTTAACTCTTTATGTTTATTTGTTTTCAGATTGTCTGTCAAGCTTGTTCATCAAATAAATATGGTTTAGATTACCTGAAAAACCAGCCAGCCAGAGTCTGTGAACACTGTTTCCAAGAATTGCAGAAACTAGGTAATGAAAACCCACTTTGGCTCCTCATCAGCTTCCCTTTCCCTGCATTTGCTTTTCTTATCTGCTTTGCACCTTTCCCTTGGAAAGTCTTTGGAATGCTTCCTCTTCTGTAAATGGGATTAGTAATGTTAGCCTTGGTTTGGGGAAGAATAACTAGAAGTTTGATTTAATTAATTCTTGGTTCCCCAAATGCAGACTCAGCTCACCTTCCTCTTAGGAGGGAAGGTTTACTAAGCAGATAATAGTGTAAATCGGGATGAAAAAAGAAAGCTTAACTGATTAGGGGCATAAAGAAAGAGATCAAGGAGAATGTTGTAAAAATTAATCATCTAAAGAAAGGTTTCAGGGAATTTGCTTAAAACATTAGTTATTTGAAGCTGGAAGGGACCATGTAGCCCAACTCATTTTACAGGAGGGGAAACTGTGGATGAGAGAGGTAAAAGGGACTTGCCCCAGGTCAGATAGCTTTTAAGTGTCAGAATTACAACTTGAACCATTATCTTCTTTCCTCCTAGTTCCAATTGTTTTAAGGACATGGTTTAATCAAATTTACTTTTAAAATTCTAAAATTAATTTGAAAGGTCAGTTCTTGAAAAATCTAAAACTTTTTCTGGGGTCAATATTTCTGGTTTTCTTTCATGTGACCCAGATGCTGTTTAACCTTTAATTTAATTTTTCTCTTCTAAAAAAGCTTTGTTTTTAGTTTTGATTTTATTGAGAATTGGTTTTATTTGAAGTACCTCATTTACAGAGTTGGGAAAAGTTTCTCAACAAGAAGTGAAACCTTTAAAAAAATACTCAGTATTTCTAACAAATCTCATACCATTAGGGCTGATGAAACAAGGTTATAAGTTCATCCAACTACATAAAATACAGTTTCAATTTCTAGTCTCTTGTCTCTGTAACCAGAAAAGATTCTTTGGCTGAGATAACGTTATTAGATCTATTGTTTCACTACAGTCAGATTTAAGGTAGCTTTCAGGATTTCTCTAGAGTGGCCACCCTTTCTAAAGTTCAAACAAGGTTTATAGGTGCATTCCTGAAAGATCTGTGAATTGATGCATAAAACGATGATCATTTTTCATGCTGTAAGGAACGGTCTTTCAAGTATAGGAAGGAAGGGGTAAGGTGGGGGGAGGAGAGGGGTAGCACAAACCACATGACTCAGTAGTTTAGTTCCTGTAATTTCACAAATCTGCAGTTTATTACTATCTGTAAATACCTGGCATCTCAACTCTACATTTCTTTTGTGTAGTCAGTGGATAGATATTCATTTTCCCAGTTCTAGTCATTTTTCACTTGCTCTCCCCCAACCTCTCTCTTTCCTCACCTTTCCTCCTAGTTTCCTGTCATAACAGAGATGTTAGGCATACCAGTGAAATCTCTTCATGTCAGCACCTATTCCAGCCTCAGGTTCCTATCTGTTAAACAATGATCTCTCTCTCTCTCTCTCTCTCTCTCTCTCTCTCTCTCTCTCTCTCTCTCTCTCTCTCTCTCTCTCCTCTTTCTCTTTTCTCTGTCTTTTTCTCTCCCCCCCCTCTATTTCTCTCGATTACTTGCTGTGAGTTAAACACTTTGATAAACTTAAAAGCTGTGTGTGTGTGTGTGTGTGTGTGTCTGTGTGTGTGTGTACATATACCTGTTGCTATTATTTTTCCAGAGGAAATCTTAGGAAGATTGGAATTAGAGATAGGAGGCAGATGAAAATGGGAGTATGCAGGAGACCCCTAGGGACCAGGAGAAACAAAGAAAGGATTTTATAGAATGCTTTCCCCATCCTCTAATGAAAATATTTGTTGATTTGTCACAACCCTCATTCCAGCAATTGCTTCTGGGGAAGGCCAAGGGTTCTAGTGTCAGAGAACCTTCTGGAAGTGGAAGGAGTCTTTTTCTCATTGCAAATTTCTTTTTTTTTAATTTCATAACAATTGCAGATTTTAATGTTCAAAAATAATTAAGCCTGTCATACACAATTAAAAATATAGGAAAGTTCATACAAACATGAAGCTTCCAATTCAGCAATTTTCATTGCTTTAGAATGAAGATTACATATCAATACAGTATATTTTGTAGTTGCCAAACAACTTCTCTCATCTCAAATTTCAAGTGGTCCTCTGGGGAAGAACCTGAGAGGAGAGCAGTCAGGAGGATGCTTGCTACATGAACAGGACTTTACTCATCCCCTCTTCCAGGTGGATCAGTCCTTTTCATAGAGACGCAACTTCATTCATCTCTGTATCAACCTCCACACAGTAAATGCTTGTTCAGTGAATGCTTTTGAATAGATTAAATATGTTGTATGGTCATGGTTAGCTCCATAAACTGTGCATGTGTTGACTCTCCCTAGATCACCAGAATTCACCTAAGACTGGGTCCCCAGGAAATCACAAATCTCCTTCAAGTACCTTGTCTTCAGTCTTGCAAAGTATTCCATCTGGAAGGAAACAAAAAAAAATCCCAGCTGCCCTCAAAGAAGTAAGTGTTGCCAATTAATTTGAAAACTTGCAGATAGGGAATTATTTGTGCTTCATGGATCAAAAGACCAGAAGGAAAACTGGAACATGGGGATGCCAACAAACAGGGCATTGTTGGAACTACCATGTTAAACTGGAAATAGACAAACTCTATGTAGTGGAGATTCATGGCTCCATGTACCATTGTCTTTTTTGATTTCCCTTTGGGTGAGTTTGTTGATCTTTGTCAAGTTCATAATAATGCAAAATAATTTTTTTTAACTTCTGCAAAGAGTCAGGAACCCAGAAAAGTCCACATATGTACAAAAGTTACTGAGGGGAACCTAGATGAGCCCTAGAGCCCCAGAGATTCCGAAGAGGTTTGTACAGAGAGTACACATAACTAAAGGGAAAGCAATCTTGGAAAGAAAATAGACATGATGGCCCCACCCAGTTGGCTTTCTCTCTCAGTATTCATGTAAGGCAGGTGTCTCTGTGGGGAGAAGTGGTCCCGTACCTTACACTTGGTTGATTTTATTGATGGGATTCTTCTCCCAACTGATACTGCCTCAATTTTATTGACTTTGTGAGTCACTCCACCCAGTCATCTAGTTGTGGTCTTCTCCCTAGCCAGTCATATACCAGTCATATACCCTTGCCAGTCCTATACCTGATCTTCTGATCAATGGAAAGATAAGGAAACTGAGCCTAGAGCAACAAAATGACTAATCCAGAGTCCCATGGAACATAAGTGAAGTATCTTTAGGCATTCAGTCATCTCTAGAAGTTCATTACACATAGTGATTTTCTGATATTTCCTCTACTAAATATAATAAGCAGGTTCCTTTGTTCTTCCATAATAGTGAGAGAGGATACTAGACTAATTTCTAATTTCATCAACCTCCAACTAAATTTATGAAAATACTTAGCAAAAAATATTACTTATGTGAGGATTTTGTTCTAAAACATCATTAATTATTGATAATGTTACATTCTTAAGGAATTTTACCAAACTCTGAATTAAGGAAATCACTTTTTATTTTCTTCCTTAGTATATTTACCAGCATTAAAAATCCTCTGAATATTTTCACAGGAACCCAATCTTAATTTTTTTAACTGTGGAGTTTAGAATATTCTTTCCTATAAACATAGAATTATAAATGTTGATTGGGTCAACCCATCTGTTGTTCAGAATTTCATTTGTGTCTGACTCTTCATGACCCATTGGGGTTTTTTTTGGCAGAGATCCTGGAGTAGTTTGCTGTTTCCTTTTCCAGCTCATAGTGTCTGAAGCCAGATTTGAACTAAGGAAGATGAGTCTTCCTGACTCTAGGCCCAGCTCTGAGCACTGTGGTACCACTTAGCTGTTCCATAGGCTACTGCAAAAAAGTCTGTTAAAAATGTACTGATCAGGGGGTGGCTAGGTGGCACAGTAGATAAAGCACCAGCCCTGGAGTCAGGAGTACCTGGGTTCACATCTGGTCTCAGACACTTAATAATGACCCAGCTGTGTGGCCTTGGGCAAGCCACTTAACCCCATTTGCCTTGCCAAAAAAACCTAAAAAAAAAATGTACTGATCTAGTCTTGATTATATTGATTGATTATAACTTTACTACTGTTATTTCAACCACAAATTGCATCTTTTCCAAGATACCAGCTCAATTTGAGACATAACTGGAAACTTGGTATCTTTCAGAAGGCTGATTTACAGTAGTTCAGCCTTGTAAGAAACTGAAAACTACTTTCCTTTTCCCAAGAAGTACAGCTTTGGCCTACACAATGATTGATCTGTTGTTGGAGAATGGGAAGTGACCCTAGGGTCGACTAGTCCGACTGCTCATTTACAAGAGAGGATTCAGAGGGTCAAGTGGTAGAGGAACAGAGAACATATTCAACTGCTGCCTGGGCCTTCCACTGTTATTTTTCAGTCATTCTAGTCTTCGTGACACCATTTGGGAATTTCTTTGTAGAGATACTGAACTGGTTTGCCATTTTCTTCTCTAGCTCTTTTTCCAAATGAGGAAACCGAGGCAAACAGGGTGAAGTGACTTGTCTAGGTTCAAACACTGAAGTTTCTGAGGCTGATTTTTTTTAATCTTATTAGTATTTTATTTTTTTTCCAGTTAAATGTAAAGACAGTTTTCAATATTCATTTGTGTAAAATTTGAATGCAGGTCTTACTGATTACAAGCCTAGCACTACATTTCCTAGCCACCATTTTTATTGTGTGGTTTATTTAGAAACTGTCATAAAGATGTGTTCTCACTTAATTTGATTATTATTTCTCCAAGACCTGGTTAGTGCTTAGGGATACAAATGTTGAAAATAAAATTGACAGCCAGTTTACCCCTGACAGTTCCAAATTTTTGTTTTGTTTTTGTCTGGATCTCTAATTTGTCTGGAACTCTTGATTAGCAAATCCCTTGTACCATCCCAGATCAGCAGTTTATCATGTGAGGGAATTGTCTGGGACACTGAGTATCTGCTCTGGATCCCAAAGCCAGTAGCTTAGGAAAGAGATTTCAGTTGGTCCTTGTGATTCCAAGGCCAGCTGTCTGGCCATGCTGCCTCTCTTGACCTTCTCAGTTCCGGGGCAGAGTGTAAGCCCATGAGTAATCCCTGAAATCTCCCAGATATGATTAAAACAACAGCAGCAGCAGCAGCAGCAACAACCTTTTGGTCTTTGGAGTTGTACTTTTCCCTGACCACACTCATGCTGAGATTTAATCCCAGCAGTGGGCCTTGAATGAAAGATAAAAGACATTCTTTAACATCTAAAAAGTAAGAAACTATAAATAAATAAGTAAATGAAATAAAAAGTAACAGACCAAAGCAAGCTCTTTCATCAAGTGAGAGATTGAAGCTATGAGCCATTGAAAATCTCTCTCAAAACTATAGTTTGAAATGATAATGTTCCAGTTTGAGACATTAGCTCCTGGTCACTATCACTTAACACATTTTGGCCATACTATTTATATTGCACAGTGCTGTGCTTACAGTCAGGAAGTCCTGGGTTACAATCCTCCCTTTGATACTTGCATGTGACGAGAGTCATCCACTACCTAAGTCAAGGTCACGTAATGAGCCAGTTGGTTCTTGCCCTGATTAAAGTCACAGATCTCTGACACCCAGCTTGGCTGCTTTTCCTAATGGTATATTTAGTGCCTTATCTAAAAATCGATGCCATATCTCTCTCTCTCTCTCTCTCTCTCTCTGTGTATATATATATATATATATATATATATATATATATATATATATATACACACATACATATATATATGTATATATATATGTATATATATAATTTCATTTTATCTTGATGTTAGCGGTGAAATAGCGGAATAGCGGTTACTATAATCCTCATTTTAGAGATGAGGAAACTTACATTTAGAGATTAAATCACTTATGCAAGGCCATGACATACACCGTGACCTCAGAGCTCCATCTGTGATTCTGCCTAGCTACCTCTAAATAACACTTCTGCTAATTGTTCCAGGTGTCTGCAAACACAGAAGACTCCACCATGAGTGGCTACCTGTACAGGTCCAAGGGCAGTAAGAAACCATGGAAACATTTTTGGTTCGTGATAAAAAATAAAGTACTCTACACTTATGCTGCAAGTGAGGTAAGAGCTTGATGCATTTCGTCTTCAGACTTCAGTGAGGGGATAGAGGAATGGTGGTCCATCACTTAAGGATCCGAGAGAGAGAGAGAGAGAGATAGAGAGTTGAGTGGGCTGACTGGAAAACTGTAACTACCTTTTAGAATTCATATGATATGATCTTGGATTTTGATAAAGAGGGTCTGTTAAGGCCATATGTGGACAGCTAGGTGATACAGTGGATAGAGCACTGGGCCTGGACATCAGGAAGACCTGAGTTCAAATCCAGCTTTCTATACTTACTAGCTGGGTGAACCTGGGCAATTCTCTTTACCTTGTTTGCCTCAATTTCCTCATCTGTCAAATAAACTGGAGAAGGAAATGGCAAAGCATTTCAGGATCTTTGCCAAGAAAACCTCAAATGGGGTCCCAAAGAGCTAGACACAAGTCAACAACAGCAAAAAATAAAGCCCATCTAAGTTCATCCTTTTTACAATTGAGGAAACTGAGACCGGAGATTAAATGACTTGCCCGATATTACACTAGCTGTAAGTGTTAGAGTTGGATTCAAACCCAGTTTGAACATCCAGCACACTTTCCAGATTCTTTCCACTCTTTCTTGCTTCCTCAATAAGTCAAATGATTAACTCTGAGAGTCTTATTTTTTGGTAGGTTTTAAAGGGAATATTTAATTTTTGTTTTATATTTGGAGAACTCTTACCAACCCAAACAATGTCAAGATGTATTAGAAAGTCCCCTGGCTCAGGTATCAGTTGGACTAGATATACTCAGAGGCACCTTCAGATTCTGAAATTCAGGTTTGTGGAAATGGTTATGGTTCAGAATCATCTGTAATCTCAAAACAAATATCTTTTGTTTCAAAAAAATACAATTTCTAAAACTGGTGTGTGTTTCAAAACTAGGATGTCGCAGCCTTGGAAAGTCAGCCATTATTGGGATTCACTGTTGCTGAAGTTCAAGATGAAAATTCTCAATCTAAAGTGTTTCAATTATTGCATAAAAGTGTCCTGTTCTACATGTTCAAGGCAGATGATGCTCATTCAGCTCAGAAGTAAGTCACTTAGAATGCCTTTTTTTTCCTTTGGCTACCAAATATATACTTTTGCATTTTGCTTCTGAACTTGACTATTTTAATTTTGTTTTTTGAAAGTTTTAATTCAAATACTATATTATTTTATTATTTATTTATTATTATTTTATTATATGTAAAGACAGTTTTTAATTCATTTTTTAAAAAAAAACTGAGTTCCAAATTCTCTCCTTCTCTCCCTTCTCTCTTTCCTCTATCTATAAGCAATTTGATATAGTCTACACCTGTTCTGCACTTGTTTAAAATAATAAAAAATATCCAGGATCTTTTCTAAATCTTCCAGTGAAGTTTTACCCATGAAGGTACCAATCAGCTTTGGTAGAATGAGTTTGCTCATCAACGACTTCCCCTATGTCAGTGAAATCATAGAGCTAGTTCCTATTCTCCCTTTAATGTAGAGGAGATCACAGATCATAGATGAAGAATTACTTTCTTTTTTTTTTTTTTTTTTTTTTAGTTTTTGCAAGGCAATTGGGTTAAGTGGCTTTCCCAAGGCCACACAGCTAGGTAATTATTAAGTGTCTGAGGCTGGATTTGAACTCAGGTACTCCTGACTCCAAGGCCAGTGTTCGATCCACTGTGCCACCTAGCCGCCCCCTATAGATGAAGAATTTCAAGAAAAGGACAATAAAAAATTTCCAGTTCAATCTTCTCATTTTGCAGATGATAAGGTTGAGTGCCTAAAGACTCTTATTAAATGACTTGAGCTAAAAGGGACCTCAGAGACCTAGATATCTAGTTCAACTTTCTCATCTTACAAATGAAGTCTAGAGATCTAGAGAGGGGGAATAGTGACTTTACTCATTGGTCACCTGGATAATAAACCTCAGGAACAGGATTTGAATTTGGGTTTCAGAGCCAGTGGACTGTGCAAAGGACCATATTACTCCACCAGTTTCTTTTAAATTGATATTTTATTTTATTTTTTCAATTACGTGCCATGGCAATTTTTCAACATTCATCCATTTGCAAATTTATAAGTTACACACACAGCGGCAAACAGTATGGTAAAAGTTGTACATGTACATTTGTATTTAACATATTTACATATTAATCATTTTGTTTAAGAAGCATTAGGACTAAAGGAAAAGAAAGAAAACCATTAGATAGAAGGGAAGACAAGAGAGGTTTTTAAAAATTGAAAATAGTAGACATTCAGATTCTATGGGGTTTTTCCCCCCTCTTTCACCCTCTTTCTAAAATGGAAAGATTAGCATAACAGCCTAAGTATGATTTCATTTTTAATTTTTGGAGATGGTCAGTGTCACACAGCTAGTAAGTGTGTGAGATAGATTTGAACTCAGGTATTCCTGACTATCTACTATACCAGCCTAACTTTTAAAAAAAAGATGGTAGATATAAAATGAAGCCTCTTTGATAGGAAGGTCTGGATTCAAGGACTGCATCTGACACATAGATGGTTGTATGAGAAGGGGCTAGTCAACAGCAGTTCTCAGATTATTAAGTTGTAGGAGAGTTGCTAATCTATTTCAAATGGAAAGATTGTTGTATTTTTTTTTTTACAAAATCACACAGATGAGAATAAAAGGAAGCATAGACAAGTTTTGGAAAGAAACTTGGAGAATTTGTATATTTTTTGAGGGAAAAGTGAGTTGAATAAAATGGGATTCATGGTTTGATAGAGAATTCTCTTGTTTTCTGCCACTTGTCAATTTAAAAAAATAAAATAAAATAATCAATTTTGAAAGATGAGATCCAAATATACTAAACAAACTTTGCTCAGAATTTGTTTTAAAGGGGAGGGATGAGAATCTGAGAGACTTGCAAGAGCCCAAAAGAGAGTGACCATTTGATAGTACTAGCCAAGCTCTGTTATCCACACATGACCTCAAAAGAAGCAGCATGTGGCGTCTCCTGCCGACAGGAAGGGAAGCTGGGCCTGTTTTGACCTCCTTTACGTCAAGGGCAAGAATCTTTGCCCTCAACATTCCAAGGATTTGGCCGTCTGAGGGTCCCCTTGTGCCAGGGAACAGCAAGAGTTTCAACAGCTGCTTATGAACTTGTCTCACTGGCAAGAAGGTCAGTCAGCTTAAAAAGGCCCCCATGCTGTCAGCAGAGACAGTCTTCACTGGGGGAGGCCAACCTCATTTCTGATGGTTAAGACTGACAAGGTCTCTCTTCAGGGAGTTTCCTGCTCAAATTAGGTGGGAGCCTTGCCTTGGTAAGCATGTCTTCTGTTAATATGCAAACCTTGATGGGAGAGATAACACCCAGTCTTTCTGAGCAGGCCAACTCTTGGTAACTCCTAATTCATAATAAGGTTTGTTTTGGCCTCATAAAGCAATTGAATTACTTTCAGCAATAAGCATTTTTTTTCTTTGAATTCTCAGAAGAAGAAAAGTTCAGTTGAGTTTATAGATTTTCTTGAAGATGAGTAGAAATGTTTTTGGTAAAGGAAATGTTAGTAATTAACTAGGGCAATTAACGACGATAATAAAATAATAGCATTAAACATGAACACTTTGAGGTTTGCAAAGTGCTTTACAAAATGTCATATCATTTGGGCCTCACAAAAATCCTGTGAAGTCTGTTCATGTGGAATTAAAAAACCAAGCAGTTACAGCCAGGCAACCATTTATCTAGCAATGCATATGAATTCAGAAACAAACCGAGTCCATGGACAAGGACTCTGACCATTGGTTTCTGCACAATTAATTTACAATTTAGAGGGAGGGGGAAAAAAAGGAAAAACAGGATTATAGTGATTGAGATCTTTAGTTTCTTATTGATGGTGAGGTTTGGGAGTCAATGAAGTAAGTGGGAAAGGACTAGTTTTGTGATTTTCTTTTTCTTTCTTTTTTTTTGGGGGGGGGGGAGTTGCAAGGCAGTGGGGTTAAGTGACCTGCCAAGGTCACCCAGCTAAGTCAATTATTGAGTGTCTGAGGGCAGATTTGAATTCAGGTGTTCCTGACTCCAGGGTCAGTGCTCTATCCACTGTGCCCCCTAGCTGCCCCTGTTTTGTGAAAGGTTGGGTGTCAGTTGAGAGGGTAAGTAATCTTGAGTCTCAAATATCCCAAAGAGCTGTCTGGTCCATGAAAACATCTTCCCTTGGACATACTGAAATAGGTCTTGTCTTTAGGGCAGTGCTGAAGGGGTCTTTTTCCTTAAAGATCTGCTTCTCTGGTTCCAAGGAAAATTATTCTACTTTCTTTATAATTATCAATGCAATTTTATATATAAAATCCTTAATCCAGTTTTGAAAAGTTATTATTGAAACATACTCAAAAGCCATCAGAAACATTTGAAAACCAATTGTGTATGTGTGTGTGTATGTTCTTAGAATTCTTAGAGAAGATAATCACTTTGTCAAATTTTACTTTACTGTTTAATTAGAACTTTTACATCTTTGTCTTATTCCTCCCAACCCCCCACATGAGGGTATTATCCTCATATCATCCTGAAAGAATGAGATATCTCAAGGACCTAATCTTATACATAAATATATAACTGTTAGCAGGTCAGTGGCAAACCCAAGAACCCATTTGTTTTAGTTGCTTAGGGTATGGAACTGACTAAAAATATCTTTCATTCTTACATCCTGTTATAGTAAGTCAGAGATGCATTAGTATTGCAGTGACAAAACTTCCACTCTTCACTTGTCCTGATTTTATTTTGTTTGTTTTTTTGTTTTGGGTTTTTTTTTGCTATGAAAGGAAAAGGAGGGACATGATTATGATGATGCCAAGACTGTCCCCTAAGAGGCACAGACTGACCTTACATCAATCCTAAAAAGGAAAAACTTCCTTAGTACTGTTTGATTTTAGGCATAAGTCATAGTTGGCAGTCAATCATGTAGCAAAGGTTCCACATTATTTACAGGGTATCAAAACCAGGCTCAGAAGTAACCAGATGGGGAAAACTTCCTGTTCAGAAAAGAAATTAGCACAATGGGAAAAGTGAGTGAAGGGCATCCCACTTTACCAACACCAAAGGGTCAGTCCTCCCAACTTTTTCTAGACTTAGACATCCACAGTTGTCCTAATAATAAAAATGATTTCTCTTGTAAATGAGACTCCTTTGAGATTTAACTTTAGAACAGATTTCAAACATATCAGATTTGGATTTATAATTCCTAATGGTGACATTTAAATTCTCAATTTTCCTAAGGGTTCACTGCTTTCAATTAGTTGATTTTTCAAAAATTTGGGAGTGGCACTCTTAATTTTCCATAACTTTTTCTTTATTTTTTTTTAATTATCCAAAGAATCAAATCAATTCCTTTTCTTTTCTCAATCTTAATCTAACCCTACTCAGATGCTTAAGAGGGTGATAAACTTGCTTTAGTCATTTTAGTTTTAATTATAGGGAAAAGCTACTTATTTGAAAAAAGAATGAGGATGCTAGTCTCAAATAATTCAATGCTGTAAATTCCATATCATAAAAAATAACCAAATAAGGCTTTTTATAACCTTGTTATCCAAATAGAATAAAAACTCTCAAACCACTTTTCCCAAAATTTCCAAACAAGTCCTCTATTCACACCTTCAGTATAGATTATAAATTTCTTAGCTTCATACCCATTTCCTCTTATTTCTACTTGCTTATTTTTCTTTATCTTTTCCTTTCAAATGTGCAACTGCTCAGTTTCTTTCTTATTTTGATCTGAGATGTCTGTTAATTTCATCCAATTGTTTTATTCCTTTCATCTTTATTTCTTAATCATATCCCACACTATCTATAGAACTAATCCTCACTCCACTGACTTCTTCCTTTACAATGTAGCACAAGTTTTTATTACATAAAACCAAATAATTGCAAGACTTATCTTTGGGAGTCCTTAAAAGCTTACAAATGCACTTTCTGCTCCACTACTTTGGTTTTGCTTCTAATTTACCTAAACAATTAAGTTTTGTTAAACCATTCCCAGAAAAACTAGTGGTAACACTAAACAGTCTTCCAGATTAAATTTTACTTACTTTTGAATTGCTCCATGATTTAAACGAGCATTTCTTTTCATGATCAAGAAAGATTTAATAAAAGCAGTTCTTTAATTTGAACTGCATATTCATTTTTTCCTCTTTTCTCTAATCAACGAAATCATCTTCCCTTCTTGCACTAAAACAATAAATCTGTCACTCTCCAGGGAAAGAGTGATTAAAAGATTTTAGAACCCTAAAACTTACTGAGATATTTCAGCCACAATTTGAAAATTTACAATAGGGAACATATTTTTGTTACTAATTTAGATTTAGTCTCTCTAATTATTTTACAATGGCATGAATTTCTGCTTACTGGGGGGAAATTGCCTTCCCTCTTATCTCTACAATTTGTTAATCTGGCTTAGGTTAGAAATGTAGAGAGACAGACGGACAATAATCTTTCTGAGTTTGTCATTCTTTTTCCTTTAGTTGATTAGACCACTGGAAGAAGTTTGTTTTATTTGCCAAGAAACAAAACATCTCAGACAACAGGATAAGACAGACACATAGAATTAAAAAGTCTGTGCACATGATGTTCTGAAAGCAATCTTAATGCCTTGGCTTTGTGGTAACTGAAAGTCCCTTCTTTAGACCAAATTTGGGATCTCTTAAGATTCTTATCTGTCTTAGACCAGTCTTTGCATAATTTGAAAGCTCTGTTCTTAGTCATGCTTTTTTGTAAATTTTTTTTTTTTGTATTTTTGCAAATCAGTAAGGTTAAATGACTTGCCTGTGGGCACATTTGAACTCAGGTCCTCCTGACTCCAGGGCTGGTGCTCTATCCACCACCTAGCTGCCCTACATCATGTTCTTTTTTGAATGAGGAGTCTCCCTAGTTTTCCAGTCCCAAAAGAACTTTCCTAATGGGATATCTTTTAGCTTAGACCAGTCACCAGGGTACTTTCATTTAAAAAAAATTCTAATAAGAATTGATAATTATTGATAATATTGCATCATTTATTTAATGATTTCTATTTGTTTAAAAAAATCAACCTTTACCTAAGTTAGAAATGACTTTGTTGATGCCCTAGGAAAGGAGGATAGGTTTCTGGGGTCATAGACTAGACCTGGAAGGGATTTCAAGGACTAGTCCAAACCCCTGATTTTATAGTAAGGAATATGAATTCAGACAGATGAAGAGACTTATCACCTAAGGTTACATAGAAAGTGGCAAAGCAGAAGTAATATAGCCTTTTACATTTTACAAGCTGATTATATTCAAGGCAGCTCCTTTCTCTGTCCCTCTCTGTCTCTCATAGTACATACATATAGAATTTTTCACCTCTGGAGCAAAAGTGAGTAGAGAGTTGCTATTCTTTTTTTTTTTTAGGTGTTTTTTTTTCAGGGCAATGGGGTTAAGTGGCTTGCCCAAGGCCACACAGCTAGGTAACTAATTGTCTGAGACTGGATTTGAGCTCAATTATTCCTGACTCCAGGGCCAGTGCTCTATCCACTGAGCCACCTAGCCACCCCAAGAGTTACTATTCTTAATGTATTAAATGCTGTATTCAGAGTCAGAGAACCTTAGTTCAAATCTTAACTCTTGACACTTAAAAGGTCTGTATGAACTTGGGCGTAACCTCAGAAACTGTTTTCTCACTTGAACAGTGGGGATTATATCATTCTCATCTACCACACAAGGTTGTTGTGAGGTTCAAGGTTCATGAGAGAAATATAAAGCATTTTTTAAAACTATAAATGTGTTATATAAATGTTAGCTATTTTCATTTTCACCATTATGATTCACATTTAACTGAATACAGAAATTGCAAAATCATATCTAAGGATGTATTTTTTTTTCTTTTTATTAGGTGGATAGAAGCATTTCAGGAAGGCACAGTGCTGTAGCATCTTCTGTTTCATCTCTATTTTTTATGGTTCCAGAGGACTAGAATTTCATCAGAAGTCATGAAATGCAGTAAAAAAAATGATTTTTATCAATGTAATCATGCACTGCCAAGAGAAATCTGACTCAGTTGTATGTTTATGTGACTTAGGAAATTGTATTTTAATCATATTAATGTTTCTTTAAAAGAGACTGTACACTTGTTAGGGTTTTTTTCATACGAAGTGTTATTTATTAAATTTTTGTTGTTTACTTTATGGTCAGAATTATTTCTGAGATTCACACTGAATTCCAAAGTGTCCTTGTCTTCAGGAGAACAGATAACATATCAGAAGTATACTATGGTGTTAACTATTATGACACAGCCCCTGATGTTTTCTTCTGTTACTTTGAGTGATAACACTCTGAGCAACTGATGTTCTTTGTATTCAACATCAGTTTTCTGTGAGTTGCTTAATTTAATTTTAAAATGGCTAAAGAAAAAGACCTGTAACATATCTTCATATTTTATAACTGGGAGAACCCTTCCACCAACATCTAGCCAAGCTTCTACCTCAGGGACACTCTGGAATTAGGTTCCAGTATGTTATCAAAATAACAAAATGACTTCTGTCTGTCCTGTACTTTTCTTCTTAGTAGAGAAGAGATACAAGACAAAAACCCAATAGGCACAGGATAGAAGCTAATTTTTTCTTATTGAACTGTGAGTCAGAATAAGGAGTCTGCAGCCCTGAAGTTAACCCTTTTGAAAACAGCTTTCCCAACCAGATATGCAAAAACAATTCAACAAGCTTGAAAATAAGGGTCCTATTCTGTTGATACAACATAATGAGAGTATGGCTTTCAATCTTTTCTTAAATAAAAAAAAATCTATTCAGAGCCAAAAGTTCTTAAGAAGAAAGGGACCCATCTGAGATGACTTATGTGAAAACAAATGGGGTCAATAAAATTTCTTAAAAGAGGGAACAGAGGGATTAAAGAATTTATTGCTGCCTCCAAGAAGAAAAGGAAAATGTTCCACACAAGTTGCCAACAGCACTTGGGTGATTATAGCTGGCAAGAGTTCAGAGTGGTGACCTTGGTATTTGTGTCTCAAGCATATGTTGTGTTAAAGTTCACATTGACCCTTGATGAATTTATGAATTCAATTGAAATGACCATATCAGGAAAGCACGGAGTCTTAAGCCAGACTTCACTGAAATTGTTATCATTGGTCTTTTTTTTAATTGTTTGTTTAAACTTTTCATTATGACTTTGTTATTTAGTTGTTTGGTAGTTGTGTCCAACTCTTCATGACCCCATTTGGAGTTTTCTTGGCAGAGATATTAGAATGGTTTCCCATTTCCTTTTCCAGCTCATTTGTCAGATGAGGAATCTGAGGCAAGCAGGGTAAAGTGACTTGCCCAAGGTCACATGGCTAGTAAGCATCTAAAGCTGGATTTGAACTTGGATCCTCCTAACTGCAGACCTGGCATTCTGGTCATTGTGCCATCTAATTGCCATTCAATATGCTTAATAAAGAAATTCATCACTAAGTGGAACCAGTATCTTGGGCCACTCTCTAGGAAGAAGCTTCCCTTACCCCCTCACCCTCCACCATGATGGTGGGTCTTGAACTATCCCTTGGAACTACCCTTGGAAACTAACAGTAGGAAAAATGGGATTCTCCCTGTGACCTACATCCAACATGACCCACATTCTGCAGAGAATCCTTTCCCTCTCTCCTTTTTTCTCTTTAATGCAAGAGTAATAAAAATCATCTCGTGAGGAAGCTCAGAAAATTGACCCTTCTTCTCATGAAGACATTCATCAAGTCAACAGGTTTTTTTACCCTTTGCTGTAACTCAGCACTTTCTGGGGTCCTTTTGCTTTCCCTTTGCACGTGGAGCACCCCAAGTGGCCCTCTGGGGCCTCTTCCTGCCTGAAATCAGCCAGGCAAACATTTCAGGTCCTCTTTCCTCCATCATGTGCTGGGCCAGAATAGTAAGTCCTTAAATGTCCTCAGATGCTGACCCTAGGAACAATGAGTGCTTATGTCATACAATTATGAATCTAGTGCCATTCAGTCCAATCCTGTTTTTTTAATAGATCAGAAGTGGCAGCATAGCAAGTCTCTCCGATAACTGACCTAGTCAAGATTTGAATGCTGGCCCCAGCAACTCCAAATTCATCCTGCTTTGCCTGGATTTTCTCTTATTTTTTTTAACCTCAGTCTTGTTGAATAAGTTGTCTATGACAAAATTCCTGCAGGTGGGTAGCAGAACGGACTTTGGTAGTCAGCTGGTCATAGTTGGGCTTTTTCCCTTGACCAGAGAGTGGGTTTATTTTTTTCCCTTCTCACCCTCTGAGGAGTTCTCCAATTCCTGATCCCCCCATGTTTTGGCTCCATATTGAAGGCTTCAATCATTTAAACCTTCTTGTCAGTGAAGCCCTGCCTTCTTCAACAGCTGCTGGAATCCAGAGCCAGTTCTTAATCTGAATTTTTAAAACAAGAAATACATTCCCTCCCTACCCCCTAAATTTGCTCGCCCACCTTCCTTAATATTTGTGAAACATTTCTGAGATGCTTCCAGGAACATTGCAGCTTGAATCAGGATTCTGAAAACATCCTACCACGTTGGGTTCTGAGAGAACTCGGTTTAACCCTCCCATCCAGGTACGATGCATCTCATGGCTTCTGCCTTTCCTAATTCTATACTTAACCTGCCAGATTCAAGGTCCTAATTATCACTGTAAAATAACTTGGGTGTCAGGTCATTAAATGTGTGTATGCACATGTGTAAACTCACATAGAGGTGTCTGCAGCAGAAATTTTGGAGAGCATATGAAATTGGCTTTAGAAGGAAAAAATACAACAAACTCCCAGCCTTCTTCAGTGGTTGGAACACAACAGAAAGAAAGGGAGGAGGTAAGGGTCCCCTAAGCCTTTGAGCTTTGCACTTCACTAAGAACTTTGCCTCACTCTGTATGAGCCTAGGGCTAGAAGGTACATCTGAGGTCCTTTGGTCCAAACCCCTCATTTTACAGAAGTAACTGAGGCTCAGAGAGAGATAGACCTACCTAAGCTTGCACAGAGCCTGGAAAACTTGGGTTCTAGTTCCGACTGACAGCAATAAACTGGCTGTGTGAATCTGAACAAGTCACTTGATCCCTTGCTGCTCTAGGTGGTGTTTAAACTCTAAGTTGAAGGTACCAGCCTGCGTTGGTGGGGAGAGTTTACTTAACTGTAAGTTCCTAATATCAATGAAATCACAACTCCCATCTCTCTTCCCCTTGAGGGAATCAAGAGACAGGCTAAGGTTAAGGAGACTGGGCTGAATGAACAAATCAGGAGATGCCAGGATTTGCTTCACATTTTTATCCTGATCCATCCCCCTCTGTTAACATATTCCTGCTGCCAAGATCAAAATGACTCATTTTCCCTTTTGAGCCTTAGCAATTCCTTTCTGAACTCCTCCCTCACTTCATTCTTCCCCTTCCCCCTTCTCAGCACTTCTCACTTCTTCCAATTATCTCCAATCTCTGATCCATACTTGAAAAGCTTCCCAGTCCTCTTCCTAGGCCCAGTCCAGTCCCATTGCTCTGCAATTCACATGAAGGTGTGAATGAGGTTTTGAGCTTGTAGAATTCATTTCCATTTGAAAACTGGAGCTCGTTACCCAAAGGAACTGGGTTTGTTTTTGAAAGGTGGACCCGTTCTTCTTGCCTGTGTGTTTCCACCTTCCACCCCCGAATCCTATTTATCTTTTTGTGATCAACAGAATGTCTCCTATACTCTCTTCCCCACTCTACCCTTTCTGGTGAATTCCTAGGTTTCAGTAAAACACAGTAGTAGTAATTTTGCAGAGGGAATTTGGATTGGCTGAACAAGTCATAAATCCAGCAATGGAGAAAGCCTCCTATATTGTGCTTTTATTTTAAAAACTAAACCTGTGATTTTCATCCCATCAAGGAATTTCCTCCATTTAACTCAGACTTCCACATCTGCTCCACCATTTACAGTCTTAACAGAGCCTCCAGGAGCTCTGGGAGGATATGAGTGATTTGCTCTGGGTATTCAAGTCTGCCTGGGTGACCTGCTGTGTTCACCTAATACAGCACTTAATTTAAAAGGAAAGTGCTAATGTAGCATAGGTTAGAAATATTGGGTTTGAATTTCTGATCTATTTTTTTTTTAGGTTTTTGCAAGGCAAATGGGGTTAAGTGGCTTGCCCAAGGCCACACAGCTAGGTAATTATTAAGTGTCTGAGACCAGATTTGAACCCAGGTACTCCTGACTCCAAGGCCGATGCTTTATCCACTATGCCACCTAGCTGCCCCTGGGTTTGAATTTCTGGATAAGATTTGAGATCATAATATTTAAATCTCTCAATAGTTTATTCTGTCATTATAGTCAGATATGGACATGATGCTTTGTCCTTTGTTCTTGAAGAAGACTGTGACATCAGGGATGTGATGCCATGACAAGCATGTGAATTGGATTTGAGTGAGGGGGTGCTGTGCTACGTCACCAGTCTCACTCGCTCCTCCAGAGGCATCTGGGTCCAGTGGCCAGACAGGAATCAGGATGACTGGAGATGACCTTGGATGCGAGGCAATCAGGGTGAAGTGACTTGCCCAGCTAGGAAGTGTCAAATATCTGAGGCCATACTCAGTCCTTCTACCTAGCTGCCCAGTATGGGCCTAGGTTTCTACCGACAGGTGAGCAGTTCATAATATCTGAGAAAGGGGAACCTTCTTGGTACCTCTGCTATATAGAGGCATGAATTTGCTCAGAGAATGCGCCTCTAGCTTTTGTCCTGAAAAAAGTTATGAAAGAACATTATCCTGAGGCTTTGTGTCACATTTCTTTTCACCTTATCAAGGGAAGCTCATCTGGACATTTCCTCCTTTGTAACAAAAGAATCCACCTTAGTGAATTTTTTTTTTAAAGAGAAAGGCATTAGGAAGTTAGGTCTAAAGGATGTTCATAATACAATATATTTTTGAATATGTGAGATTGCCACTGCATTTGAGACGTTACAATAACCACTGATACCCATTTTCCCCCAAACCTTTTGACACATTGTCTTTCTAGAAACATTTTTTCCTGGAAAATTTAGTTTGTTCTGTATTGTCCACCTAGAAATAGAGATCCTTTATAAATAACTGAAACTGTAAATAATGTTAATATGTATATTTGTACAAATAAATTCACAAGGTTGATGTTTCTATTGGTTATGTTGGAGTCTTTTTTCTTTATTTAAGCTGTCATCAGTCTAAAATCTGGACTACCTGTACTGATTAGGAACAGAGGATTCACTTTTCTCATACATTCTGATAACGTCCATTTGATGATGCTGGTGGCTCAGATAGTGAGAATTTCACAAGATGTCTAGGCTGCCCGGGGGAGGTCTTGGAGAGGTGATCTGAAGCCCCTGCAGTATTAGTTGGCAGATGGTATCTTCCCTACATAATGGCTTTGGGAGCTAGGCTGGAAGCAGACCCTGTGATCTTGGGGGCACTGCTTTTCCCAAGGTTTGGAGGTTTAGTATCCTGGTCTAACTCCATCAGGATCAGAAGAAGGGAGGCACATGTTATCTCCATTCCTATAGGTGGCAGTTGGTGGAGAAGGCTGGCCCTTTCATACCTGGTTGATGACTACAGGACCTGAAGCCGGGCTGGTGGGCTGGTGTGGGTTAGCTGTTTGGCTCCCCCAGGCAGGACTGTAGGGCTGCTGAGCTATTTTCCTAGGATCTTCAGTGTCCTCTCCTGCAGGATACCTTCTACCCATACACATGCATGCACAGATACGCATGTCCATTTTCACTGAGGTTTCTTTAATTCTCTCTAATAATACTTTTCACCTAGACCCTTGAAATAACCTACCAAAAAGTCTCTGCCTGTTTTTTTTTTTTCTCCTAATCTATTTGAAACCTTCCTCGAAAGCTCAGCTTTGTTTCATTTCTGCTCCAAAGCTTTCAGGGGTTAGTATTCCATTACCTAGAGACCATCTAATCTCCTTAGCCTCTCATGGCTAACCTCCAGCTCCCCTTTCTGGCCTTTTTTTTTTGGTTCTACTTCCTTTCACCAAGTTCTGCTCACCCAAGTCTGCCTTTGTTCTTGTCATCTCTTGACCTGGAGAACAGTCTCCTTCCTCCCCTTCTGCTCCCTCTCCCCACATTGGAAAGAATTATGTCACCACTTTTGAATTCCCCCCCTTTTTTTCCAGGGAGTCTTGCCAATTAATTTGTTTTTGAGCCTCTCCTATACATTTGCCTTTTTCTAACTAGTTGGGCTTTTTTTTTTAATATGCTGTTTTTGCCCACTTTCTAACAGCAGCAAGGGACAGACTCTTCTTCACCCTGAGGTGAAGACCCTGCCTAATACAGTGGAAGAGACACCGGTTTGGAAGATAAGGCTTGGGTTTGAATCCCTCTTCCGCTGTGGGGAAGATACTTCTCCTTTCTCCCTTCTTCCCTAGTTCTCATTTCCTTCTTGGGCAGAACGAAGGGGTAAAGGTAGTTGACTTGGGAGGTCCCTTCAAGGTATAGACCCATGATGTATTGACAGTTGTATACATGCCACACTATTTCAAACCATTTCAGGTCAACAATCAATCAAGAAACATTAAGTACCTACTATGTGCTAAGCTCTGAGCATGAAAAAGACAGTCCTTGCCCTTGATTACTAATAACAAATGATTTGGGGAGATCCACCGTCCCCCCTTTTTGCCCCCTATGTTCAGACTTTAAAAAATTCAGTTTCTTTTAGAACATTACTGATAATGAGATTGGATTCAGATTCCCCCTGGATGGGAAGCCATGGTACTCTATTCAGGTTTGGAGGAGAGGGGATAAATTCCCAACCAAAGCTGGGAATAACAGAAGCAAATGGCATAATCAAAGTACATAGATTCAACTCCTCATTGCAAATATCCATTCTCTTTAATTAGAGTAGATTGCTACCTTCCAGAACACCTTTCTTTTGATGGGTATATCAACCGTGAGCCCCAGGACATGATGATCTTTGACCAAAGAGAACATGGCCAAGTGACCATCTTTTTATTAATATGTTGGCATTATTAGTAAAATTATTAAATCATCCAGAAATTATGCCTTGAATCTTTAAAAACATCACACCTTCAAAGAACTTATAATGGGAAAGTCGACATGCAAACAAAAATATTCAAAGTGAGTTCCATACATACAGGTTAAATAGGAAATAAAATTAAAAGAGGGAACACATGGGAATTCAGTGGGGTTGTGGAAGACACCTGGCGGAAGGTGGGATTTTGGTCAGGGCTGAAACACGGAGGTCGACAGTTAAAGCCGGAGAGGGATGGGGGACAGGGGGAGAAAATGCCCAAGAACAACGAGAAGGCCCAGACACCCTCCCCCCCTCAGATACAACGCACAGGCATGCCATAGCATGGCCTCCTCCGTGCCATGCTCTTCTTGGAGGAAGGATGAACATCAGCATCATCATCATCATCATCAACCCTTACTGACAAGATCCCTGAGGGAAGGGCTGGGCTAACTTTGACCTTGTTGCTGGCACTAATGCAAGAACTCAATGCAAGCTCGCCAAGTGATTGTTACCCACCAAATGACTATTTTTTTTTTAGTTTCTGCAAGGCAATGGGGTTCAGGGGCTTGCCCAAGGCCACACAGCTGGGTCATTATCAAGTGTGTGAGGCCGGATTTGAACTCGGGTCCTCCTGACTCCAGGGCGGGGGCAGGGCCCCATCAGGGTGATGGGTCCACATGGGCTCGCATGGGCATTTGGCATCCTCCCCTGCCCCTCCGGGGCCGGGAGTACAGGCGGCGCTTACTCATGGCTCACTGGCAGAGGGAGCCTAGGCGGCCCCGGGCACCGTCGGCGCCTAATAGTAGCGGCCTCCCCGCCCCCTTCCCTGCAGCCCGCGCCAGCCGCAGTTCCCCTCCGGGCCGGCAGAGGGCGCCGCCCCGCCCGCCGCCCCGCCCCCTCTCGTCCGCCTCCCGCGAGAACGCTCCTCTCCCGCCTCCGCCCGCTCCGCTCGCCGGCCGGCGCGCAGGCGCAGTCGGGGAGGCGCGCCAGGAGGAGAGGGAGGGGTCACGAACTCTGACCCCCGGGCCGGCCCCTAGCACCCCGCCCCCGCCCTCCGCCGCGGAGCCGCCCCCTTCCCTCCCCGCCCCCAGCAGCCGCCCGAGGGAGGAGCGCCGGCCCGGAGCCCCGGGGCGCGGAGCCAGCGCGGCCGCGGGTAGGTAGCGCCGGGGGCCGGGGGGCGGCGGCGCGGCGCGGGGGGCCGGGGGCGCCCCTCCCCCGGGCCCGGCCCCCAACGGCCCTGCCCGCGCCCCGCGCCGCCGCCCCGGCCACGGAGGGCGACGGCCGCCGGGAGGGGCGGCGGGGCCGGGCCGCGGGAGGAGGCGGGGACGCCGTGCGCCTGCGCCGCGACCTCCGACCCCGCCGGCCCGGCCCCGCCGAGGACCGGGGCGCGCGCAGCGGGGCCGCGGGGGCCGCCTCGGACCCGGGCCTTTGTCCGAGCCGGGCCGGGCCGGGCCGGGCCGGGCCGGGGAGGGGAGGGGAGGGGGCCGGGGGAGGGGAGGGCAGTAACGGGCCGGGAATGCAGAGTCTGACTGTGTGTGTGTGTGTGTGTGTGTGTGTGTGTGCATGCATGTGTGCATGTGTGTGTGTGTGCACGTGTGTGCCCGTCACATGGAGTGCGGGGGGAGGCCCGGCCAGTCGTGTCAGGAATGATCCTTCCTTATAGCAGTGAATGGACAGAGCCCTACTATGTGGTAATCATTTGTAATTGGCTTGGCAGTGCAATTAGTAATCTTGGTAATTAGCCTTCCTGATGACAATGAATGAAGAGTCTTACTATGTGCCCATCACTTGTGTGCGTGGCAGTGCAGTTAGTAATGTCAGTAGTAAGCCTTCCTGATGGCAGTGAATGAAGAGTCTTACTGTGTGCCCATCACTTGTGTGCGTGGCAGTGCAGTTAGTAATGTCAGTAGTAAGCCTTCCTGATGGCAGTGAATGAAGAGAGTCTTACTATGTGCCCCTCACTTGTAGTGGGGGTGACAGCACAGTTAGTAAGCCTTCCTGATGGCAGTGTGTGCCAGTTGCAATGAAGAGTCTTACTGTGTGCCCATCACTTGTGTGCGTGGCAGTGCAGTTAGTAATGTCAGTAGTAAGCCTTCCTGATGGCAGTGAATGAAGAGTCTTACTATGTGCCCATCACTTTGTAGTAGGGTTGGCAGCACTGTTATTAATATCAATAATAATCCTTCCTGATAGCAGTGAATGAAGAGAGTCTTACTATGTGCCCCTCACTTGTAGTGGGGGTGGCAGTGCAGCTATTAGTATCTATAATAAGCTTTCTGATCTCAGTGAATGAAGAGAGCCTTACTATGTGCCAGTCACTTGTAGTGGGGGTGGCAGCACAGTTATCAATATCAATAATAAGTCTTCTGATGATAATGAATGAAGACTTGATAAAGACTATTAGTCTTACTATGTGCTGGTCCCTTTGTAATGGGAAGGGCAGCCTTTCTGATCATAACAAAGGAAGGGCCACTTGATAAAGACTATTATGTCTTACTTTGTTCTGGGAAGTTGTTAATGGAAATTCCCGTGTATTTATAATAAGCCTTCCTGATGACAATGAATGAAGGACTTGATAAAGTATTATGCCTTGCCATGTGCTGGACCCTTGTTAATGCAAATGGCAATGCATTTATTAATTACATGCCTTCCTCATGATAATGAATGTAGAAGGGGCTCCTTAAATGTTACTGTGTCACACATAGAAAATGAATGAAACTATGTCTTCAGCCATACTGCGAGCCACAGGTTTAATTACAAGGAATAGAAAAATGGTTTTTCTAGTGTCACAGTGTGCCAAGTCCTTGGGAATGAAAAAATATCAACCTTGCTTGGCTCCAAGCACTTTACTAGTAGAATCACTGAACTGATCTCCACCCCCCCCACAAATAAAATTCTGTACTGCTTGGCATACTAATTTTGCATTTGATCTTCACAACAACGAGACATTTGCCTTGCCCATTTTACAAATGAGGAAACAGAGGTAGAGAAGTAGTGATTTGCTCAGGGTGATACCGCTGTAAGTGTCAGAGGCAGATCTTCTGACATCCAAGGCAAGTAGCATATCTTCCAGGATAAGCTGTCCTTTAGTCTGAGACAAGTAGGTCAACAGTCAGGAAACCAACTGGAAATGGAGGATGAAAACTTTTTTTTTTAAGTTTCCCCCCTCCCCCAGTTACATTGCAAAAACAAGTTTCAACATTCACTTCCAGAAACCTTGATTTCCAAATTCTTTTCTTTCCTCCTGCCCCATTCCCCCTCATTGAGAAAGCAAGTTACTTGACATAGGTTAAAAATATGTAGTCATGGGGACAGCTCGGTGGCCCAGTGGATAGAGCACTGGCCCTGGAGGCAGGAATACTTGTGTCAAATGCGACCTCAGACACTTAATAATTACCTAGCTGTGTGGCCTTGGGCAAGCCACTTAACTCCATTTGCAAAATCCTAAAACAAGAAAAAAAAATATGTAGTCGTGAAAAAGCATTACTCCATTACTGCCCCCAAGAAAAATAAAGTGGAAAAAAAAAAGCATGCCTCAGTCTGTGTTCAGACACCATCATCTCTGTCTTTGGGATGAATAGTATCCTTTATCATAAGTCCTTCAGAGTTCTCTTGGGTCACAGCATTGTGGAAAAAAGCTAGGTCATGCACAACTGATCATCCTGAAAGACAAACTTGCCTCTTCGTTTTTTAAAATATTTGTATTTTTGCCTTTTATTTTTATATCCTGTTCATTTCTAAATATATCCCTTCTTTTTGCCTACCCAGTTCATGATTCTTCAGTTCTGAAGCTATGGCATATTAAGATTTTATGTAATGCTAGGTTGTAGGCACATTATTTGCTTCTTTGAGATAAGAATATATGCAAACTGCTATGAAAATCTTTAAGTGATAATAGGAATGTCTTAATTTTTATTCTGTTATGTATATATGCTAGATTGTAGGTACTGAGGATAGATCCCCCCCCCATTCACTGAACAAATGTTTAATATAGAATCTAAAGCTGGAAGGATCTGTGATACTATTTATTTCAACCCCTTTATCTTACAAATGAGGACCTGGGGCCTAAATGTTTAGTGACTTGGTAGTAAGTGGTAAAACTGGGGTTCAAGCTCAAGTCCTCTAAATTCATATCTAGCAAATGAAATGGTCCAAATTATTTCATGTTAACATAATTGAACCTAAAAGTGTTTCTTTTAAGGGCACAGTCATGGCATTTAAATTAATATTAAATGCCTTCTATATGACAAACATAGCTATAAAGGGGTAGTAATCACGACTATGGGAAAGATGTTGACAGAAGGATGATGGTCCCTTGGCATCATGGAGTTGGTGGGTAAACTTAGACACTTAAGTTCTCTTAGGTCAGAAGTTTGCTCCCCATCATCCTCAGTTCTCTCCCTGAATGAGTCTTCATTTTGGAAGACTAGTCTGACATTGGGTTGAAAGAGGCAACTTTCATTCCATTTCTTGATATCTTCCGAACAGACTTATTGAGCAACGGATGATAAAGGATGGAGGCCCTGCCTGTGTTGAACAGGTGGTGGTTGTTGCCCTGAAGGAACTCTCTTTCTGCTCCCAACCAATGTTCTATGTGGACTTCAGTCGTTTCTCCTGGGATGCCAGGATAGTTGGAATTGCCTTTCCCTAGCAACTCCTACTCTTGAGGACTATACAGTCTCAGAAATGAGGTTTTATACCAGCTTGTACATTAGCTGCTGCTGCTGCCACCAACCCACCCTCCCCATCACCATCATTATCATTACTACTACTACTACTACTTCCACAACTTGCCATTTATCTTCTGCTTTAAAGCTTGCAAAGTGCTTTATGGAAGTTATCTCTTGAGATCTGGGTCTTTCTGTAGAGCTGTGTAGAATTTGATTGACATTGATAAGAAGAAACTCTCTCTGCCAATGCAGATTGGTACCCGCTCTGCAACTAATTGACTTGGAGGGTTTTCTGGTGCCAGAGAAGTCTTGGGATTTTATTCAGGGTCACACAGCCAGTCTTAAATTCCCGACTGTAAAACCAACACTGTCCATTATTCCACACTGCCTCTTGTTTTTACAGATAGAGACCTCAATTTACAAATTAGGAACCTGACTCTCAGAGAGGATCAGGGATTATTCAGATCTGAGTAGTTAGTATCTGTCAAAGTGTTTTGACCTTACTTGATGTCCCTTGACCTCCAGGATTCCTTCAAGCACTTGTAGCATGACTTTGATACTGTCCTGTCTTTCATTTCCTGAGCAACCTGATCTTAAAGTCTGCATTAACTTCAGTATTATTCCTTTAATCTCCTTCTTTTGGGTTCATCTTATCTTCCTTGAGTGTCATTTTGTTGCTAGGAAAAAGTGACATTGCTGAAGCACAAATCTAATATCACTCTCCTACTCAATAAACTTCAATGACTGTTATCTCTAGGGTCAGATTTTTGTTTGACTTGTAACAACCTCCTTCCAACCCACTTAGTCAGCCTCCTTACCTTTTATTTCCTTTCACTCACTGTAGGGTCAAACCAGATTGCCTTATTTTCTGTTCTCTCCCTGCTCGGCTTCAAGTTGCTTTCAGATGCTACCTTTTTCCCTCTCTGTGTTGGTCACTGGTTGATGCTTTCTTTCCCTCAAAACCTCTCTCCTACCAGAGGGAACCCAGAATCCCTGATCCCCTCTGACCTATAAGGCCTTTGCATTAGCCCCACCATTGAACTTTCGTTTAAGTGTCTCTCTCAATTAGAGTGGGGGCTCTTTGAGAAGAGAAGCTGTCTAATTATTTTGCTTGCACACTTAGCATTTAGCTTAGTGTTTTATAAGTTCTTTTTCAGTCATTCCTTCCACCGACAACTCCATCTTCTATTTCTTTGCCTTTTCAGGAGCTGTCTGAAATCCATTCCTTCCTTACTGCCTCTTAGATAGCTTATTTCTGTCAGAGTTCAGTTTCAGCACCTCTTCTTCCTGAATAAGTTAATTCCTGATCCCCTTATTACCTTGTCTTTATTTTTTGTATCTACTTGTATGTGTTGTAGTATGTCAATTCCGTGAGAGTTAGGACTTATCTCATTTTTTCTCTTTTTATATGCCCAGCACCAAGGACAGTGCCTGGCATACTTATGTCTGTGTATCTAGCTATCCATAACACTTTAATAAATGCAAATTCATTGCTTTCTTGGGAAGTAAACATTAGGTCAACTGCTTAAAAGATAGTTTCACCTCCCATGATATACCACACTGAGTCTGGAGCACATCCCACTGCAGCATGGGTTTCACCAGAATTCTTTGCTATACATTCCTTTCCTGTCTTTCTTAGTCTTTACATATTTCTAGGTATTAAGAATGTTCTACATACACACACACACACACACACACACACACATGCACGTGCACACATACACACACACACACACACACACACACACACCTCACCCCTCATTTCCCTATTAATAATAGGAGCTTATGAGTGGGACAGTTAGTACTGATACTTAAATGACACCTTTTAATTAGATTTCAAAGCTCCTTTTTCTTCTTTAACCCATCCCCCAACATGGCAAGTGTTTATAATAAGTATTAAAGCATTTCAAATTACTTTTCTTTGGAGAATATTCTAAATACTTTTGGGGAAAATTTTGGAAACTAATTGGAAAATTAGCTTTGGCAATTACTGAATTTTATTAAAAAAAAACTCAGAAAGTCTTTGACCTAGCTTTTATGAGATTTATGCTTTGTGGTACAAGGATTTTTTTTTTTTTAACAAGAATGATGGGAATTTTTGTGCCTTTAATAGAGGATTTATGGTAAGCCTTGTAGTAAGGGAGAGGTCAGTTTTTAGGTCAGGCTGTATAAAGTACTTTGCTAATGGCTTTTATAAGATTTGTTTTGCCCAAAGGCATCTGCTTACTTCTCTGTTTAGAAGTATTTGACTGATGCTCTGGGTTCTTGGAACATAAATGACAGGATAGATTTTCTTCAACAAATGAAATTGGAACAAAACTGCAAATGCACGTTCAGGCTGGAGGATAAAATTATCCAGATAAAATTATCCATGTTCACTGGTTTATGAGCTCTTCTATTCTCTCAGTTTGATTTCTTTTCACTTCCTGCTTCAACTCTTATTTAGCTACATGGAGTAAATATGAAAGCACTAATATTGATGTCAGTCTAATTATGAGAGAAATTTTCTTTTTTTTAGAAATATTTTATTTATCTTGAGTTTTACAATTTTCTTCCATTCTTGCTTCCCTCCTCCACCCCCCATAGAAGGCAGTCTGTTAGTCTTTACATTGTTTCTATGTTATACATTGATCTCAGTTGAATGTGATAACAGAGAAATCATATCCTCAAGGAAGAAACAAAGTATGAGATAGCAAAATTACATAATAAGATAGATTTTTTTTTTTCTAATTTGAAGGTAATAATTTTTGGTCTTTGTTCAAACTCCACAATTCTTTCTCTGGATATTCTCCATTGCAGACAGCCCAAAATTGTCCCTGATTGTTGCACTGATGGAATGAGCGAGTCCATCAAGGTTGATCATCACCCCCATGTTGCTGTTAGGGTGTACGGTGTTTTTCTGGTTCTGCTCATTTCACGCAGCATCAGTTCATGCAAATCCTTCCAGGCTTCCATGAATTCCCATCCCTCCTGGTTTCTAATAGAATAGTAGTGTTCCATTCCATACATATACTGCAGTTTGTTAGGCCATTTCCACCCCAATTGAAGGCCTCGCATCTAGGACTATCTCCTGTTATCCCGATTTCATACTTGGCCAGTAGACCCAGATGGGCTCTGGAGGAGAAAGTGAAGCTGGTGACTTAGCACAGTTCCCCCACTCTCACTCAAATCCAATTCATGTGTTTGTCATGGCGCCTCCCTAATGTCATGGTCTTCTTCAAGAATGAAGGAGAAACATTATTATTAGATAAGAACCATTAGAAACAAGAATTCTGAGAGGGAAAGAAGGAAGGGATTACTTGATAAAGGTCAGAAAGGAGTAGATATGGAGGAAGAGACAGGAGAGGTGGAACATGGGGAATAGTGGATGAACCGATTATTTTGGATAGAACAAAATGCATGAAAGGGAGTCATAGGTATGAGAGTAGAAAGTTAGGTAGGAGCCATATTTTGGAGAGTCACAATAAAAAAACCAGCCAAATTTTTTTTATTTTTGTCTTTTTTTTTTAAAAGTCCACATAGATAATCTCATCTCTTGGATTTCAATTCTCTTTTAACCATTTGTGTTCCATTATTCCCAGTCTAAAATTCATTCTTTTTTTTTCTGCCTAGAAGATATATGAACTGATGCACAGTGAAGTGAGCAGCTCTAGAACACTGTACACAGCAACAGCAGTATTATAAAGATGATCAGCTGTGAAAGACGTAGCAATTCTGATCCAAGGCAGTTACAGACTCATGATGAAAAATGCTCTCCACTTCCAGAGAAAAAAACTGATAAACTGAGAACAGATTGAAGCATATGGTTTTTCACTTAGTTTTTCTTGTCCTTTTTGTTTGTTTTTTGGCATCATAGACAAAATAGAAATATTTTGCTTGACTTGACATGTATAATAGGAATCATTGTTGCCTTCTCGATGAGGGGGGATGAGCTGGAGGGAGGAATAGAATTAGGTACTCAAAAAATTAAATGATTAAAAAATAAAATAAAATTTAAAAAAACTTTTTTTTTTAAGAGAACACAAGTGAAATGAGAGCTGAGTAGCGCTGTGGGAGGCATTGGAGATGTAAGTGTAAAGAATAAAACAATATAAGATACAGAGAAGATGTATGTAACTGAATAAATATAAAGTGAATAAATATAAATTTATACAAAGTTAGTGAAATACTCCCATGGTTGTGGGGGTGTATGTGTGGAAGATTAGAAGAACAGAAGATGGTTCTGGAGATACATTTTAAAAGAAAAGAGGAGCAAGAAAAGGTATTAAATTTCAAGCAAAAGGGGCGGCTAGGTGGCGTAGTGGATAAAGCACCGGCCCTGGAGTCAGGAGTACCTGAGTTCAAATCCAGTCTCAGACACTTAATAATTACCTAGCCGTGTGGCCTTGGGCAAGCCACTTAACCCCATTTGCCTTGCAAAAACCTAAAAAAAAAATTTCAAGCAAATAAAAGAGTATTAAAGGAAAAAAGGAACTGAAATGGAGATAAGGAGTCAGTGAATTCCAGACATAAGTCAGGACAAAGGTTCACAGATGGAGAAGGTGCTTTTCAAGATGGAATTGTATTATCTTAACTCCTCAAACCCACTTTCTTCTGCATTACCATTTTCTTTTGAGGCACAGCACTTCCTTGCCATCACTTACGTTCTCAGTATCAGCATCATGCCTTTCCTCATCTAATAAACCCACTGTGATCCAAGTTGCCATTTCACTTCCACATTTTTTTTTGTGTGTATCCCCTCTCCATGCGGGGCCATCAGCCTCATTCAGACTCTCCTCACCTCTTGCCTGGACCGCACTTAGCTTCCTACTTACACTTTCTACCTTTACTTTCTCCTCCCTAATCAATTTTCCACGTAGTTATCAAAGTGAATTTCCCAAAGCCAAAGCATGACAGTCTCTTCAATGGTTGCTATTCTAAGATCAAACACAAAATTATTAGGTATATAGTTAGATAATATTTGTCCTTCATTCTCAAAGAAAGACCATGACATCAGGGAGTTGATGATATGACAAGCACATGAATAGAATTTGAGTGAGGGGGCATGTGCTCAGTCACCAGCCTCACCTTCTCCTCCAGAGCCATCTGGGTTCCATAACCAGATAGGAATCAGGATGACTGGAAATGACCCTGGATGTGAGACAATCAGGGTGAAGTGAGTTGCCCAAGGTCATACATCTTGTGTGTATCAAGTAAGTGTCAGGTGTTGAGGCTGGATTTGAGCTCCCATCCTCCTGACTCCAAGGCCAGAAATCTATCCACTGTGTCATCTAGCACTGATAGGACCTTTTACAGGGGAGGAAACTGAGTTACAGAGAGTGCAAGTGATGTACCCAAGGTTACACATCAAGGAAGCTGTAGTTGACATTTGAGCGCAAATCTCTAACCAGATCCATCATGCTTTCCACTGTGCTCTGCTTTTGCTGTTCCTGCCTTAGTACCTGTAGCTTAGAATGAGCTTCCCCTTCCCTTCTGCCTCTTCAGATACCTAGTTTTCCTTCCAAGCTTAGAGCAAACTCTGCCTCCTCTAAATAATGATTTTTCAAAATTATTTTTTCCTCCAACTGGTAAACCTTTATTTTCTTTCGCTCCTCCAGGTGAATAATTTTTTTAATAAAAAAAGAAAAATCTTAACATACATAGCTTAGAAAAAAAAAATCCCACAATGGCAATGTTCAAAAAGGTCTGTGTTACTCTACATTTTAAGTCTGTCCTCCTTTCTGGCAGCAGAGAGGTAGTTTGTCTCCTATTCAGATCTCTGGAATGGTGCTTTGTTTGCATTGATCAGTTATGAAAGCTTTCAAAGTTATCAAACTTCATCTCCACCATAAGATCTTTCTTGATTCCTCCCCTCCGCCGTACCTCCCCAGCTACTGCCTGCTTCTTTGGATATAATTTGCATATTCTTTATGTCTCCTTGATCAAAGGTCAGTCCTCAAGGATAGATATTCTTTAACTTTGGTCTTTGTAAGCCCAGTGTGGTTGACTGCTCTGGGATGCATAGGAATCCTGCAGAGATTTTTGAAAGGAGAGTAATAGGTAAGTGTTTAGGAAAGTATATTTGACAGCTTTGTTGAGGTTGAATTGAAAGAGATATTGGGAACAAAAGACTGATTCATAGATTTATTGAAGAGCTAGAGTGTCTTGAAATTGCATAAAAATGTGTGATTTAGAGAAGGCAGGGCAGCTGTGTGGTAGCTTCAGACCCTTACTAGCTATGTGACCCTGGGCAAGTCACTTTTCCTCCGTTTGCTTTAATCTACTGGAGAATGAAATATTGAACTCCTTGGAAGAAGACCCCCAGGACTCCCTAGGGTCACAGAGTTGGACATGACTAATAGGTACTGTGCTAACCCCTTTACATGTATTATCTCATTTGATCCTCATGAGACCCCAGGAGGTGGGTGCTATTATTTATGCCCAGTTTACAGGTGAGAAAACTGAGACAGGTTGGGTGAAACTAGTGCCTTATTTGAAATCTGGTCTTCCTGAGGGCCAGAGTCCTATCCACTAGAAGGTAGGGTTTTAGTTGGGCCTTAAAGGAAGCCAAGGAGATAAGAAGTTGGATTAGAGGAAGAAGAGCATTCTAGCAATTGGGGACACCCAGAAAAAATGCCCCCAACTGAGAGATGGAGTAGCCAGGGGAACAGTGTCACTGGGTCCAAGAGTATGTATTAGAGAGGTGTAAGAAGACTGGATAAATCAGAGAAGACTAGTTTATGAAGGCCTTTGCACACCAAACAACACATTTCTATACACTCCTGGAGGCAATAAGAAGCCACTGGAATTTATTGTGGGGGGATGGGGAGGTAAGGTGGGAGGTGACATGATCAGCCATGAGCTTTAGGAAAATCATTTCAGTGGTGTATGGGAATGAAGGACAGAAGAATGAGATAAGAGTGACACTTGCATTTGCAAAACCAGGTAACTAGAAAGATGATGTCCTTCTTAAAGTAGGGAAATTTAGAGGGGGATGGGTTTGGGCAGGAATCGGAGTCTGAGATACCTCTGGGGTATCTGAGTGATAGTTTCAATTTACTTGGTAACACAGGGCTAGAGTTGAGGAGGAAATTATTTGGAAGTCATCTGTAAAAAATTGCTAATTGAACCCATGGGAGCTTATGAGATCACTGGAAGGGAAGGCAGCCCTGGACAGAGGTTGTAGGATGTCCACACTTAGTGACATTTGTGTACATTTATAAGTGGATGCTCTCAGGCCTATGGTTTTAATTTTAATAGCTAGGTCTTAAAATATCTTACATTGCTGAAGCAACTTTGCTGAGGCAAACATAGTTTCATAAGATGGAATGAAAGGAAAATGCTTTTAGCCACCAGTTTGGTGAAAGGCATTAGTTTTTCTTAGTGAAAAAATGCCTCAGGTGCTTAAGTAATTGATCAGTTATACATATAGCTCATGTCAGCACCCCGTCCTCTGCTGCTGACTACTGTCTTTTATTGCTGATCGGCTCCAAATCTTCCCCAGAAGACTCTGCCCTCTTCCACCAAACTTAAGATCTTTTCTCTTTGTCTTGAGTGTATCCATAGGTCCAGGCAGAATCCATCTATTGGGGAAGAAAAATTCCCACTGATGACTTGTGTGGGAAACATTGATTGTAATTAATCTAATTGATAATTTATACCTTGTTATTAATTATAGGGTCATAAATTTAGAGAGGAAGATAACTTAGAGATCAGACAATTCATTGGCTCTGGTTTCTGCCTGACCTGTGAAGCTAACCTTTGTGGAGAAGGGGCTGACCATTTCTGCATTCAATACCAACAACCAGCCAAGGGCCACTTATGGTCAGGCCCAAGAACCATGAGGATGTCATCCACCCCTTTCCCTCAACCTCTGCAGCTATTGTCCAGGGAATAACCTTGTGAACACCCAGTCAAGCATGCATTTCTGCTAGTTACTGCAGGCTTCTCTCCCCGCCAAGGTCCTTGGCATTGGTCTGTGTGTCAGTGGAAACAACATCAAAGAAGACAAATCGCCATCTCCTGCTATGCCTGTAGGACCAGGCATCCACTTGGTTGCCAGTTGTCTCTACTGCCCCCCACATCATGAGTATCCTTTTCTACCCAGCACTGCTGGCCTCACTTCTCTGGACTTGTTAATAAATAGCCTCTTCAGTGCTCTGCAGTTCCTGCTTCCTCCTGTGTAGCTTCCCAAATAATCAAGGAGCAAGTTTAATCTTGTCACTCCTTTTTCAGAAACCATCAATGGTTCCCAGTTGAATCTGGTCTCTGAGGGTGCTCCTCTTTCTGGCTTTCATCCTCTTTCTAGCCCCACTTGGTCATCAGTTCTTTTTTCACCTTCACCAAGCTATTTGTTCCCTCTTCTTGAACTTATCATTCCATTGACCACCACCAGCCTTCATGCATAGTTTATTCATTTATTTGATAAAATAATTATATTTTCTTTGTGTTCTGGGGGTATAAAGATGGAAATAAAAGTATCTCTCTGAGGAAGCGACTCATGTCCTCCTGATCTCTCCCACACCCCCCTCACTGCATTAAACAAACTTGCTTGTATTCTCCCAGCAGAATTGCCCCTGAAGTCATGGACTGTTTCATTTTTACCCTTGTATCCTAACACATATCTCTAGGCCAGAGTAGGTATATAAATGTTTAAATAAATTGACTTGAGTACTGGAGTTGGAGGAACCTCATCAGCTAGGGGATTCTGCCCTTCTTATGTGAAGCATGTTTCCCATCTCCACAACTTCCTGGAATTTCTCATTGATTTGGAAGATCTTTATTAGTAGGTTTCAGTGCCTTTATGAGACCAAACCTTGTACCATATTTCTACTGATTTTCACTTTTCAGCAATGAGTGTCAAAGAGGAAACTATAACTGAGTGTAACTTGTGAGACAATGTGTTGTTTCAATAATAAAATAGATTTTCTTTTAACATCTTCAGAAGCCTTTTCTAATTCATTTACACTATTACTACCTTAGTCATTTTCCAAACCCATAGTTTTGATTGACACTCCTTTATTCAGAAGCCATCAGGGATTCCCCATTCACTGTCAAATAAAATTAACACTTGTGAGGAATCTTGAATATCAACCTAGCTTAGGTGTAACATAATTTTTTGAATTTTACTCATTTCATTTCCAGGCATTTTTCAGTTATGTTTGATTTTTCATGATCCAATTTGAAAGTTTTCTTTTTGGTTTTTTTTTGTTTGTTTTTTTCAAGCCAATGGGATTAAGTGACTTGCCTAAGGTCAGCTAGGTAATTATTAAGTGACTGAGGTTGGATTTGAACTCAGGTCCTCCTGACTTCAGGGCCAGTGCTCTATCCACTGTGTCACCCAGCTGCCCCCATTGGGAGTTTTTTTGACAAAGATGCTGAAGTGGTTTGCTATTTCCCTGTCCAGCTCATTTTACTGATGAGGAAACTGAGGTAAATGGGGTGACCAGGGTCACAGTACTAGTTAGCGTCTGAGTTCAGATTTGAATTCAGATCTTCCTGGCTCCAGGCTCGGTACCCTATCCATCACGTTACCTTACAGCATTACTTCCCATCAAACAGTGTGTTCCAGCTGAGGGAAGTTAGTCATGGTTTCCTTGTCCTTGACCTGCCCTTGCTCATTTATTTACCTATGGGTGATGGGAGAGATCATCTCTGAGCTCCAGGAGGGAACAGATATTTAAGTTTTCAGCATTGTTTATCATGGGGATAACATTTGCTGTTTTGAGAATAGTATTCTTAAAGAATAGGTAAGAAAATAATGGGTGGAATTGGTGAAAAGAACCCTAAAGCCCCTCTCATACTCCTGCACATAGTAGTAGCTCTTGTTGTTGCATCTCACTAGCAAGGAAATCTCTAAGTCCTACAGGGTGAACAATCAGCATTTTTTTCCCTCAGAGAAAGAGAGAACATGTTTCTGACATTTTCAAAGAGCAGCCTCCTCCAAACTATGAATGGAAGTTTTAGAGAGGAGAAAAACCAGCTGCTGAAACAGAAGCTGTCAGATTTGTTGCATTTTGAAACGTAAATGTGAGAAGGCTTGTGGGACCTGAGGTCACTTGGATCCAGGGGGCAAGAAGTTAAAACTCAGCTCCTTGCCATTTCTGGTGGCTCTCCAGGCTGTGCCTTCTCCCAAGAAATGCTTCTTTAAGGTATTTCTCCCCAGTTTTCTAAAACTGCCTTGATTCCTGGGTCTCATAGAGCTGTTAACTCGATAAACCCTTGAAAAGCCTGACTACCCACAAGTATATGAAGAAAGAACTGTCATGGGGAAAGTACAGCTGTTAAAATTATAAATTAATCCAACTTTTTTGAAAATAATTTGGAATTGTACTTGAAAAGTAACTTTTTTATCCCCTTTTGATTTAGAAATAGTTTTTGAGATATATATTCAAATGATGCATGCAAATATATATATATATGTATATGCATATATTTAGATCAGTATTTTCTCTAGTAGTAAAAAACTAGAAAGAAAGTGGCCAGGGAGCTACTGAAGAACTTATGAATGTCATAGGATATTATCAATGCCATAACATTCTAAAAACTAGGCATCAACACATTTTAAAAAACAAGATGGTGGAACAAGGGCCATCAGGTGTAAATTCAAGGAAGGCATATTTTGACCTGGTGCCACCAGTTGTGTATCGCATTCCTGGAATGTTTCCGTCTGCACTTCATTTTAGAATCCTCAGCTTCCCTCAGGGCTGATCTCATCTCAGCTTCCTTCTAAGAGAAGATGTTCTGTCAGTGAGATCTTACCAAGTTGGAGCCCTCTAGCCTCAGGCAGAGTTGGACAGTGGTCACAAACTGTTCCAGGGGCTTACCTCAGAGGGGAGGCCATCCTGGGCAGATTTCAAGTGTGTATAATAACTCTTGTGTTGGTTCTGGAGTTACACAGTGCTTTCTTTCTTTTTTTTTTTAAGATATTTTTGCAAGGCAAATGGGGTTAAGTGGCTTGCCCAAGGCCACACAGCTAGGTAATTATTAAGTGTTTGAGACTGGATTTGAACCCAGGTACTCCTGACTCCAGGGCCGGTGCTTTATCCACTGTGCCACCTAGCCACCCCCTACACAGTGTTTTCTTCACAAAAATTCTGGAAAGCAGACATTCTGAAGAGTATTATTCCCCAAACCACAGATAAGGAAAAGACAAAAGAAAAATGTGCCCCCTACAGAGCTCTTGAGGGGAGGGAGTAAATCATCATGTCAGGAGATTTGCAGGTGGGGACGGGATCATCATTTGTCAGAAAAGTCATAGAGAAAACTCTCCCTTGACATGTGACTTGGATTAGGTGATTTCTTAAGTGCCAGCCTACCCTGAGCTCCTGGACTCTGGGGCCCGTAGCATGGGTAACATTTCAGAGGGAGCTCTGGTATGGGCACCAATTCTTCCAAAACGAGCCCAACAAGAATGTAGCAGGCACTCCCTCAGCTAGACTTGGGGAAGCAGGGAGGAGGACTCTGCCAATAGATGTTTTTCTCTCTGTTTTGATTTTTGTGTGTGTTTTGTGTAGTTTGCATAAGCATTTCAACATTACAAATGTTTGTCTGTAGTAACTTTGTCCATCTTGTAATAGCATATATGAGTCTAGACAGATCCCTCTTATAGTTAGGGAAATTCTTGTTGCAGATAGGGCAGCATCTCTTACAAGTATTTACATAACTTGAATTAGAGACAAGATTTGTGGCTGCTAAATTTCCAAGTAGCAACAAGCTTTTTACAAATGCTAAAACAGCTTAGTAAAATTTTAGCTAACTAAATACTAAAACTTTGTAAAAATTCCCTTAACGGAAAAATGGGGATCCTAGGATAGTATATCATAGGAATCTCCTTGGAAAAATTAAATGCATCTTGGGATCAGGGAAAACTCAGTTAAAGTGGGAATAACAATTCCATATTCACTTATGTGCTGATGATGCTTGGCCCCCCTTTTTTGCTACTTCTCCTACTACAGGATTGGAACACAAGAGACTCGGTGTTGGTGTCTTTTTCCCTCTCCAAACCAGCCAAGAATAGTGATGTCCATTAGACATCACTAACCTTTTAGGCCCTGTGATCTCCACATGGGAGACAGAAACCCTGAGTTTTAGGGAGGATCCTGGGTCTGGGGATTGGGATGTGTGTTGTCTGTATTTTAATATGAACTTCCAGTAAATAGGTATCTGCCTTACTATTGTGTGTAAAACAAATAAATTTTTTTCTGTGACTTTCTTAGCATAAGACAAAGAGTGTTATCTAAGTAAAATATCACTCTATAAATTGAATTTTAAAGAGTAGGACCTCTGTAGAATATTTCTCTTAACCACAGATAAAGCGGGACTGTATAAACCAGAAAGAAAACTATATGAGCTTTAAAATTTTCATGAACTTATTAGTCTTCTACTACAAATATTTATGACATCAAAGGATACAGATTGACTTAACAAGCCTAAACAGGGTAAAACTCCCTTAACTCTGCTTGGTTCCTGGGCTTTAATGTTGAATAGAAAGTAAGTTCTGTCAAAGCAATCCATAGTCATATGAAACATTGCTCTAAATCTTTACTGATTAGAGAAATGCAAATTAAAGCATCTCTATGGTACCACCTCACTCCTCTCAGTTTGGCCAATATGACCAGAAAGGACAATGATCAGTGTTGGAAGGGATGTGGGAAATCTGGGACACTAATAAATACATTGTTGGTGGATCTATGAACTTATCCAAACTTTCTGGAAAGCAATTTGGAATTATGTCCAAAGGGCAATAGAAATGTGCACACCCTTTGATCCAGCAATACCACTACTGGGCCTTTACCCTGAAGAGATCATGAAAAAGGGCAAAAATATGACTTGTACAAAAATATTCATAGCAGCCCTTTTTTTTGGTGGCAAAGAATTGGAAATTAAATGAATGTCCTTCAATTGGGGAATGGCTTAACAAACTGGTATATGTATGTCATGGAACACTATTGTTCTATTAGAAACCAGGAGGGACGGGATTCAGGGAAGCCTGGAGGGATTTGCATGAACTGATGCTGAGTGAGATGAGCAGAACCAGAAAAACACTGTACACCCTAACAGCAACATGGGGGCGATGATCAACCTTGATGGATGCGCTCATTCCATTAGTGCAACAACCACGGACAATTGTAGGGTATCTGTGATGGAGAATGCCATCTGTATCCAAAGAAAAAATTGTGGTGTTTAAATAAAAACCAAAGACTATTACCTTTAATTTTTTTAAATTTTTATTAAAGATATTATTTGAGTTTTACAGTTTTCCCCCAGTCTTGCTTCCCTCCCCCCACCCCCACCCCACAGATAGCACTCCGTCAGTCTTTACTTTGTTTCCATGTTGTACCTCGATCCAAATTGGGTGTGATGAGAGAGAAATCATATCCTTAAAGAGAACAGAATTCTCAGAGGTAAACAGATCAAACCATAAGACATCTGGGTGGTTTTTTTTTTTTCCGAATTAAAGGGAATAGTCCTTGCACTTTGTTCAAACTCCACAGCTCCTTATCTGGATACAGATGGTACTCTCCTTTGCAGACAGCCCAAAATTGTTCTCAGTTGTTGCGCTGATGGAATGAGCAAGTCCTTCAAGGTTGAACATCACTCCCATGTTGCTGTTAGGGTGTACAGTGTTTTTCTGGTTCTGCTCATCTCACTCAGCATCAGTTCATGCAAATCCCTCCAGGTTTCCCTGAAATCCCATCCCTCCTGGTTTCTAATAGAACAATAGTGTTCCATGACATACATATACCACAGTTTGCTAAACCATTCCCCAATTGAAGGACATTTACTGGATTTCCAATTCTTTGCCACTACGAACAGGGCTGCTATAAATATTTTTGTACAAGTAGTGTTTTTACCCTTTTTCCTCATCTCTTCAGGGTATAGAACCAGTAGTGGTATTGCTGGGTCAAAGGGTATGCACATTTTTGTTGCCCTTTGGGCATAGTTCCAAATAGCTCTCCAGAAGGGTTGGATGAATTCACAGCTCCACCAACAATGTAATAGTGTCCCAGATTTCCCACATCCCTTCCAACAATGATCATTATCCTTCCTGGTCATACTGGCCAATCTGAGAGGTGTGAGGTGGTACCTCGGCGAAGCTTTAATTTGCATTTCTCTAATAATTAATGATTTAGAGCATTTTTTCATATGGCTATGGATTGCTTTGATCTCCTCATCTGTAAATCGCCTTTGCATATCCTTTGACCATTTGTCAATTGGGGAATGGCTTTTTGTTTTAAAAATATGACTCAGTTCTCTGTATATTTTAGAAGTGAGTCCTTTGTCAGAATCATTAGTTGTAAAGATTGTTTCCCAATTTACTACTTTTCTTTTGATCTTGATTACATTGGTTTTATCTGTGCAAACCCTTTTTAATTTAATGTAATCGAAATCATCTAATTGGTTTTTGGTGATGTTCTCCAACTCTTCCTTAGTCATAAACTGTTCCCCTTTCCATAGATCTGACAGGTAGACTAGTCCTTGATCTTCTAATTTGCTTATAGTATTGTTTTTTATGTCTATGTCTTGTAACCATTTGGATCTTATCTTGGTAAAAGGTGTGAGGTGTTGGTCTAATCTAAGTTTCTTCCATACTAACTTCCAATTATCCCAGCAGTTTTTATCAAAGAGGGAGTTTTTATCCCAATGGCCAGACTCTTTGGGTTTATCAAACAGCAGATTACTATAATCATCTGCTTTTACACCTAGTCTATTCCACTGGTCCACCACTCTATTTCTTAGCCAATACCAAACAGTTTTCGTGACTGATGCTTTTATAATATAATTTTAGATCGGGTAGTGCTAAGCCACCTTCATCTGCATTTTTTTTCATTAAGCTCCTGGCAATTCTTGATTTTTTATTTCTCCATATGAATTTACTTACAATTTTTTCTAGCTCATTAAAGTAATTTTTTGGAATTTTGATTGGTAGGGCACTAAACAGATAGTTTAGTTTTGGTAGAATTGTCATTTTTTTATTATATTAGCTCTACCTATCCATGAGCAGTTGATATTTGCCCAGTTATTTAAATCTGATTTAATTTGTGTGAGAAGTGTTTTATAATTGTTTTCAAAAAGATTCTGAGTCTGTCTTGGCAAATAGACTCCCAAGTATTTTACACTGTCTGGTTACTTTGAATGGAATTTCTCTTCCTGCTGTTTCTTGTTAGTCATATATAGGAAGGTTGAGGATTTATGGGGGTTTATTTTATAAGCTGCAACTTTGCTAAAATTGCTAATTGTTTCCAGTAGTTTTTTAGATGATTTCTTGGGATTCTCTAGGTAGACCATCATGTCATCTGCAAAGAGTGAGAGTTTTGTCTCTTCCTTCCCAATTCTAATTCCTTTAATTTCTTTTTCTTCTCTAATTGCTGATGCTAACATTTCTAGTACAATATTGAATAGTAGTGGTGATAATGGGCACCCTTGTTTAACCCCTGATCTTATTGGGAATGCCTCTAGCCTCTCCCCATTGAGCATAATGCTTGTAGATGGTTTCAGATAGATACTACTAATTATTTTAAGGAACAGTCCATTTATTCCTACACTCTCTAGTGTTTTTAATAGGAGTGGATGCTGTATTTTGTCAAAAGCTTTTTCAGCATCTATATTACCTTTAATTTTAAAAAAAATTATCTTATTATGTAATTTTGCTGCCTCTAATATTTTGTTTTTCCCTTAAGGATATGAGTTCTCTCTCATCACATTCAATTTTGGTCAGTGTATAACATGGAAACAATGTAAAGACTAACAAACTGCCTCCTGTGGTGGTGGTGGGGAGAAGCAAGATTAGGGGGAAAATTGTAAAATTCAAAAATAAAAAAATAAATTAAAAAACAAAGTAAGTTCTGCCTGCTGTCCTCTTCCTATAACCCTTTCAGTAAAGTACTATTTTTACCACCATTGCATGCTTCCCTGATGATTCTTTGTCCTTGGGGATTCCTGAGGATTCCTTTTCCCTCCTCTATAATGTCTCTGGGCTTGGGGACCTCCAGCAGCTAACCCACACCTCCCTGGTGTGGTAATGCCTATTAGGCATGTAATTAATGTGACTTCTAAACAGTCTTATTTGATGGTTGATTTTTAGCTTATACTTCTCTAATTGGCATTAAGCGCATCCTACTGATTTTGATGATAAAGGGAAAATTTCCTCCTAAGGGGGAAATTAAAGCTCATTGTCCTTAAAATTAGCCAGTTGGGGTAAATTTTTATTGTTCAGTATTGAACACCAAAACATCTGAGTTATTATGGGCTCAAATTAAAAGCTGACAGTGGATAATAGCAATTCCAAATCTTAAGCAACTAAATAAAAGAGTTTTTTTGAGCTTGTCACTCCTTAAGAATTGTGTGTTTGTGAAAATAGGTTTTTGAAATATCTCATTCTTTCAAGCTGATATATGTGATTATATCTTCCTAAGGGGGAAATTAGATTTAGATGAAAGATGTAAGATAAAGATGTAATGAAAAAATTTTCAAAATTGAATAGAATGGAAGATTTATTTTTATTGTTGCTTCTTTTAATTGAAGCAGAGCTCCCTTATTGTGCTACCAGTGTGGATTTGTTCCATTTTTAGTTTTATTCAGCATTTGCTACTATTTATGCAACCCAATAACTACCTTCCATTTTTCAGTGAAAGAAAGGCCTGTTGAACAGACCAGGATGCAAAGGCATTAAGTTGAATTCTTTCATTTCAGTCATTTTAATTTCTCTCACATTTATGGAAAAAGATAAATTGGAACTAATTAAATCATTTATGACTGATTTGTAGATCACTGTTTTTTGTGTAGAAAATGTTGAAAATAATAGCCTCCAAAAGTTGTTTCTCAGTTTGAGTTCTTATAACTCATATGGTGCTAGAGATTGAAGGTCCATTGGAATTCAATGTATAAGCCCAGATGTAGATTTGTAACCAGGGAGTGGCAGAACTGAGGTTTGAAGTGGGCTTTTGACCTCAAATCAATCTAAGGATTGAGTATTTGCAATATGCTAAGAACTGGGCTTGTTGCTGGAGTTTATAAATCCAGTGAATGAAAGAATTCTTAATTCCAAGGAGCATATCTTTCTTTGGGGGTGGTAAAAGGACATGAATATATGCAGAATAATTATGAAAAGCAAATAATTAGAAATAGTCAAATTCAAGGCAATTTGGATGGGAAGGAAGACTGACAAGTGAGGACAGCTGTATTGTAAGAAGGCCTTGGTTGAACTGAGAGGATTCTAGGAGATGAATTCCATGTACTGACACAGTCAGGGCCAAAGCAAGGCGGCTGGAGATGGAGAGAAGCAGAGTTTGGCTGGATTGTCCAGTAAGTGTGGAGAGAGAGTTGGGGGGCAACATTGTGAAGGGCTTTCCAAGCCAGACCTGCTCTTGAGGAAAATCACTTTGTGGAAGAGTTGAGGAGAATGGATTGAAGTAGGGAGAGCTGACCTGAAACTCAACTGGTGCCATTTTCTTCTGAGCTTGCTAAAGGGACATCAGCGTGTAGGATGGGGGTTTTACCAGGTTCAGGTTACTAATGAGATTAATGAAATTCTGTGGCTTTATTATCTCTTCATTTTAACATTAAAATTTTATGTTTTGGGGGGCCGCTAGGTGGCGCAGTGGATAGAGCACCTGAGTTCAAATCCAGCCTCAGACACTTAATAATTACCTAACTATGACCTTGGGCAAGTCACTTAACCCCATTTGCCTTGCCAAAAAAATTATATTTTGTAAATAAACAGTGACTTTTAAACTTCCAAAGAAATGCTACTGGGTTTTTTTTTTTAGCCTTTTTTTTTTTTTTTGCAAGGCAGTGGGGTTAAGTGGCTTGCCCAAGGTTACACAGCTAGGTAGTTATTAAGTGTCTGAGCCAGATTTGAACTCAGGTACTCCTGACTCCAGGGCTGGTGCTCTATCCACTGCACCACCTAGCCACCCCGAACTGATACTGTTTTTAAATAGAGTTGCCTTTTTTTGTTGTCTATAATTTGTAGTCATAAATATTATAACTCTGTCTGCGTTAATTAATTAGGATCTCTATTCTATATTTTCTTCTGATTTACATGGCCTCCTCTTTACTATTAAAAAAGTACTTATACTATATTGATTAATTTGAGTTAATTAAAATTCTTTTTTCCTTTTTTGATAACTTAAGATTTAAGATGCTTGATAATAATTCATTTCAGATTTTTTTTATTTATCTTTGGTCTTTTCATTTATTTGCATGTATCACTGGATAATGAATTCCACCCTTTGAATTAATAATTAGTGTTTGCAGCAGATTCTGCTAGCAAGTTCTTTCCAGAATTGCCATTTGAAGTGTGTGGTTAAGTAGACAAGTTAGCAATAATCGCTGTCATTAAATATCACTGCCTTGATGATTATCTGTTCTTGGCAAAAAAAAAATGATTTGAAGTAGATAATCATAAGAATTAATCTTATAGGAGAAAAGAAAGCAAATGCAACCTAGCAAAACTTAACTTAATGCCTTATTTATCTGGTCCTTTCTGAATGACAAAGTCCTTTGACATTTTATCCCAAAGGTTACTTAACTTAACCAAGAATATAAAACTAATAATAAGCCAGGAATCAGATGGAGCCCAGACTTCTAACTCTTCAAAAACATTAACATTTCTTACACATCTACTATGTTAAAACTCAATCCCTGACCTAATGGAGCTCTTGGCTGTTAGGAGAACATGGCACATATACAAAATTTACAGTGCAACATAATGTATGATGTATAATAATAGCTAGTACTTATAATAAGAGTATTGACCTGCAGGGATTGTTGTGAGGATCAAATAAGATATTATTTGAAAAGCCGTTAGCACAGTGCCTTCATATGGTAGACATGTGTATCTATGGACTATTTTCTCCTAGCAGCCATTTTACAGGTGAGGAAACTGAGGCAGTAAGCGGTGAAATGACTTACCCAAGGAACAGCCACAAGTAAATTAAACTTATTCATTCTGAAGGGTACATTAAAGGAGATTGGAGAGAAAAAAGAACTAAAATTTGAGGAGCTACCTTAGATGGGTACCTAGGCCTACCCATCAGAGAATGACAGAACCAATTGTGATATATTAATGAATAAAATATTATAATGCTGCAAGAAATGATGAAAGAAAGACTATCAGAGAATCCTAGTTTGAATTGCTACAGAGTAAGATGAGAACTAGGAACAGAACAAAGAATTGTTATTTATACAGAACATGAACATTGGAAAGATTTAAGACCTCTGATCAATGCAATAACCAGTCATGGCTGCAGAGGACCCATGAGTGAAGCTTGTTAACAGCTACAGATGAGACTTGATGGACACAAAGGGCAGAGAATACATTTTTGAACGTTTACCACTGTGTGGATTCATTTTGCTCTATTATCCTTTTCTGTTATAGGAGCTCCTTCTCACTCTTCCTCATGTCAGATAGCCAATCAGTTTTTTAATTGGAAGTGGGGGAGTAGAGAGGAGAGTTAGCAATTGTGATGCCAAAAAAGAGAAGCATTTTATTTCCTTCTTTCCTTCCTTTCCTTCCTTCCTTCCTTCCTCCCTCCCTCCCTCCCTCCCTTCCTCCCTCCCTCCCTCCCTCCCTCCCTCCCTCCCTCCCTTCCTTCCTTCCTTCCTTCCTTCCTTCCTTCCTTCCTTCCTCTTGGTTTTTTTGCAAGGCAATGGGGTTAAGTGGCTTGCCCATGGCCACATAGCTAGGTAATTATTAAGTGTCTGAGGCTGGATTTGAACTCAGGTACTCCTGACTCCAGGGCTGGTGCTCTATCCACTGTGCCACCTAACTGCCCCCTAAAGAGAAGCATTTTAAAAATGCACAAAAGGAATTTCAGATGAAAGTATAGACAAGTTTTGAAAGTAATATTAAGAATTTATTATAAACTATACAAAAAACAAAGTCACATGACCTGTAGAATTTTGTTTTGGTGTTTTATTTTTTGGTAGAGAGATGGGGGTTTTTTTTGTTTAGATTCAGAATGAGAAGTTTTTTTTTAAAAGACTTTGTTGAAGGTGGTCCTTGAGTCGAATCTTAAAGAAAGAGGATTTTATTGGATGAAGGTGAAAAGGGAGTTTATATTTTATCCTGTTATTCTAGAGATAATAGATAACCACCGAATTGTGACATTGCAAAATCTAGGCTTTAGGAAAAATATGTGGACAACTGTGTGGAATAATTTAGAATAGGGAGAGGCTTATGACAGGGGGACCAATTAAGAGTCATTTTTAGTGAGAACATATGGGTGCCTGGACTAAAATGGTGGCTATGTATGTATAAAAAAATATTACGGGAATAGAAATGGCTAGACATGGCAACTTTTGGAGTGAGAGAGAGGGGGAGAAGTTTCAGGAATAACCAAGGTTGGGATGAGAGGAAAAACACTTGAAAGAGAGAAAGAATGGTGATGGCTTTGACAGAGACAGAAGTAGTAAAGTGGGGAAGAAGGGTGAGTTTTGGAAAGGGTTATGAGTTCTGTTTTAGACATGTTAAATTGTTCTTTTTTATGAGATTGTTTGCCTTTCTCCAGGAGAGTGTTATCTCTCCTATTTTTCATGACCTTAATGACTCAGCAATTATATATACCAGCTCTTTCAGAATTGGTGAGGTTACACATTTGGAATTCATCAAGACGGTCTCATACTGTCTCTGTACTTAACTTGGGTATCTTTTGAGTTGGATTTTAATTGATGGCTTAGAGTGCAACAGGTGGGAAGGGTGGTGCCATGGGGAACAACAGGAGAACACAGCAGTTAGAAAGTACAGGCCATGGCAACTAGTTTGCTTGCATTGTGGAGTTAAGTAGAAGGTGTGGTTTAAAAATGAAACAGAAAAGGCAGAGAAGCACCAGATTTAGAGGGCCTTGAATTCCAGACACAGAATTTGAGTTTGAACTTTGTTCAGTAAGCAATGAGTATTATTATTTAAAAGGAATGACATGCATAAAGGAAATTTGTCTAGCTCAGGGGGTGAAGGATAGATTGGACTGGAAGTGGTAATAAGCAATCAGGAAGACCTATTAGGAGACTTGTGTAATAGTTAAGGTTGATAGTGATGAAGGCCCGCCTTTGTGTCAGTTGAAGATGCTGATAGTAGAAGGAGACAGATGTGAGAAAGATGATAAAGTCAAATTTGGTGTCCAGAAGGACTGGGGATGTGGGAAATCAAACAGAAACTTCAATTCTGGGGAGGCAGGGTAAATGAAGCTGAGTACCCCTAGTAGTAGTACATCAAAGTCAGAAAGAGGAACAAATTGGAAGGAAGCGATAAACTCAGTTTGGGGCTTATTAACCTTGAAGTGCTAATGGAAAGTCTAAGACCAGAGTTTTTAACTTTTCTTATGTGTGGATCTTTTTGTCAGTCTGGTGAATTCTGTGGACCCCTTCTCCAAATAATAATTTGAAATGAATAAAATAAATACACAAAATTATAAAGGCAGCCAACTCTATTGCTGTTTATTTCATTGAAATCTAATCCCCTTAAGGTCAAGGACTATTTCATTTTTATTTAATTATTTCTAGCTCCTAGCACTTATCTGATACATAGATATTTAATCAATTCCTGAGTGACTGATTTTAGCCCCTGAATGTTTGAGGGTGTGGTTTAGGTTTTTTTTAGTTTTTATAAGGCAATGGGGTTAAGTGGCTTGCCCAAGGCCACACAGCTAGGTCATTATTAAATGTCTGAGGCCAGATTTGAACTCAGGTACTCCTGACTCCAGGGCCAGTACCCTATCTACCTAGCCACCCCTTAAATTTTATTTTTAAACTTATAGAGCCCATATGCAGAAATCCATTTGTGTGTATATGGGATTATCCTTTAGCTAAATAGTGAATACCTTATCTGACCTTATCAGAACTTCTTTTTATCACTTGTTTTTGTATATGACTATTCCCTTTGAGGTGGATAAAACTTATGGAGTTTCAGCCAAATCTGATGGCCTCACAGACATTTCTCACAAAGCTTTTCTTTCTTTGGCAGGACATTCTGGCAACTCAGGATCATGGCAACTATAGAAGAACTTGCTCATCAAATTATTGAACAGCAAATGGGAGAGGTATGTTTATTTCACATTGAAGATAAACATATCAATGCATATTCATGTTACCTACCCAGGAGACTGTTAATGCTGAAAAATGCTATTCATTTAGCTTAATTTAATGAAAAGGGAAGAAGCAATGGTCTTTTGAAAGGTTTGAGATTAACTAAACCCACTTCGTGGACAGGAAAAACAGCAAAGGAGGGATTTAATTTAGATCATGCCATCTGGCTTCATCTTGTGATTTTTCAGTCAAACCAATACATATGAATTAAATTTTCTTACAAGATTTATAGAAAACTACCTCTGTATTATAGTGATTTTTAAGTGTGGCAGCTGGTTGCAGGATGAATAGAGCTTGAACCTTGAGTCAGGAAGACCTGAGTTCAAATCCACCCTCAGGCAACTTACTGTAACCCTGGGTTGGTCACTTCATCTCTGCCTGCCTCAATTTCCTCACTGTAAAAGTAGGATAATAATGGCACCTACTTCTCAGAGTTATTTTGAGGATCAAAGTATAAAGAACTTAGCAGCGTGTCTGGTGCCTAGTAGGTCCCTAGTACCTTTTTCATTTCTTTCATCTCACTTTCTTTGAGTAGAGAGGATTGACCTAGGATTTCAGGGCAGATGTCTGTATGTTGTCATAGGTGCTATTCTCTGTTGGTTGTTTTTTGCTTGAATGTTAAATATGAGGGTTCAATGGGAATACAGAGGGGAGAGTTGGGTATATCTAGGATGGATTGAAGTACAGACAGAAAAGATCAGTAAAATGTACATTTTACAAAAAGTTTTCCGATATTTTTGTCTTTACCTGAGAAAAGAAATATGACAAAGAAAATCAAGTAAAAATACTTGATATGGAAACCAAATCTGACAGTATATACCTTCTTTTTATCTAGTAGTCTCCCAAGTTTCTACCCCAAAAGGGAGATAAGTTTTATTAATTTCTTTTCTGGGACCAAAATCTATTTTCTTGTCCTTTACAAAAATAACAAGTGCCCTCTTTAACGAATAAATAAATGAATGAATGAACTAGTTCCTACTCTCCAGGAGTTCACATCTAATGAGAGATAGCATATGGAAGGTTTTACCTACAAATCAGGTAGAAAAACCCCATTATTCCTTGGGTACAATGGCAAAGCAGAAGAGGATACCTCTTTAATGTCATTTCCACTGGCAGAATCCCATCATTATTTGATGTAAACTGAGTTTTCTGAGAACTTCAATGACAAGAATTCTCCCCTCTAGGGGCAGCTAGGTGGCGTAGTAGATAAAGCACTGGCCTTGGAGTCAGGAGTACCTGGGTTCAAATCTGGCCTCAGACACTTAATAATTACCTAGCTGTGTGGCCTTGGGCAAGCCACTTAACCCCACTTGCCTTGCAAAATCCTTAAAAAAAAATAATTCTCCCCTCTGGGCCTCCAGTAGCTGTAACTGCAGCCCTGGCAAGAGCATGCCCAGGCTGCAGCACCTAGGGTTTGCTTCCCAGAATGATACCTGGAAGGCTTGGGGCTGGAAACTTGGCCATTCCCAAGCCTCATAGGCTCAAGGTCATGGATTGTCTGTCTTTACTACTGGGATCTGAGGGGTTTGATCTATCAGGCAGATGCTCCTTCCTGTCTCTTCCTCAGGGGCCTGGCTACTTCAGCATTGGCACTGCTAGTTGTCTGGGTATAGACATTAAATCAAGAGAACCTAAAATTATGACAAGAATTCACTCAGGACTTGCCACTTTTCTGAACCTTAAAAAAAAAAAAGAATCATTCCCTCCCCTCCAAACCTCCAGAATTATATTCAGTATACTTTTTTTCCAAAGCATATTTCCATTAAAAACATTTTAATAGGGAGGTAGATTCAATATTGTAAAGTGATATGAAGCCCAGGAAGTTGTGAGCTTCCCTCCATATTCTTCTACACCCATCTAGAAAATCCACCAGATTTGATCCTGCTGGGGAAATCTCAGAAAGTCACAGTGAGTCCTTTGTTTTGGCCTAGCGAGGTCTGTGAGCATTGGAGATAGGCTTCAAACAGGAGTACAGGTCCAGAGAGGATGAAGAAGATGTTTCAGAGCCTTCAAGGGCTCCATCAGCCCTAAAGCAGGGCACCATGACAGAGACTCTAGTAGCTTTTCTGTCTGCAATCCAGTTCTGCATCCTGGGTAGCCTGAGAAGGGGACTTCTTAAAGTAGCGTTCCTGTAGTATATCCAGAAAAGAGGAAGTTCAGAAGTCATCTGCAGCATGGTGACTGGGACCCCCATTGCAGAGCAGGTTTGCATTTCTAGCCCAACCTTCAGAGGAATGACCAAGTCAGGAATCTCAGACCATAGGAACCTCCAGTTCTGCTGCTCTGAAAAAAATGGAGCTTTCCAGATGTTCATTGGAGTGAACTTGTAGCATCTACTCTTTTTTTTTAAGGATTTTGCAGGGCAAATGGGGTTAAGTGACTTGCCCAAGGCCACACAGCTAGGTAAATATTAAGTGTCTGAGCCCAGATTTGAACCCAGGTACTCCTGACTCCAGGGCGGGTGCTTTATCCACTGCACCACCTAGCCACCCCTGTAGCATCTACTCTTGCACAGACCCTAACCCAACCAAGAACTTAGTTCAGACCAGAGACTTGACAATCTGACTGCCTAGGCCAGGTTGATCATTTTGGGAGCCTTGAAAGCTCGCTGGTCCCCATTGTGTCCCTGAGATTCTGGAATAATATAACATTTATTACTTCAGGAAAGCAGCAACAGGACCATCCCAGACCTTTCCTCTAGAAATGCGGCAAAGTCCAGTCCTTAGTATCCAATCTGAAGTAGGAAAGTAGACTGGAAGAATAAACAAACAAAAAAGAACTATGATGACAACACCTTGATGAACTAGTAGTGTGGCAGAGAGAAATGCATAAGAGAATGACTCCAAAATGCCTATAAGCATGCCTCCAAGAAAAATAGAACTGGGAGACAAACTCATTTAGACTAAATGGAATGATAACATTTGAAGAAAGAATTGGAAGAGAAATAAGAACCTGGGAAGAAAGACTTGGAGAAGGAATTAACTGCATGGGACGAGAGGCACAAACCACTGCCAAGTAATAGATTCCCTCAAAATTCAAGTGAAGTCAAATGATGTCTCCTTGAGGAAACAAGGAATATTAAAACAAAATCAAAGGACTGGGAAAAATAGAAGAAAATGTAAGGTACCTTATAACAAAAATAACTGATCTGGAAAACAGAGTGATGAGACAAAGTTTAAGAATCATTGGACTACCACATCCAAAGAAAGGGCCTGTATACCCTGTTTCAAGAAATCTTAAAAGATAACTGTCCAGTTCTCTTAGAAACAGAGGCAAAGTGGAAACAGAAAGAGTCTACTGGTCACCTCCTGAAAGAAATTTCAAATGAAAATTCCCAGGAAATGTAGAGCTTCCAGACCAAAGGAAAAAATACTACAAGCCACCAGAAAGTAAGAAAAAAAGTAAAGACGAGCCACAGTCAGCCACCATTATAAATACTGGAAAACTTAGACTATATTGTTCCTTAAGGCAGAAGATCTGAGCTTATAGCCAAGAATAACTTAGCCAGAAAAACTCACTGTGATGCTATAGGGAGAAAGTGACCCTTTAATGTAAGAGATCTTTCAAGTATTCCAACAGGCTACAGAGACTTTGAAGTTGAAACAGAGGATTGAAAAGAAAATCAGAAAGGTAAACATGAATGAAACAAAAGACTAAACTCAGATAAACTGCCGTCAGCCTAATGTAGGGACTTGATATATCTGTCTCCGGACTCTTAGCTTCAGAGTCACAGAGAAAGTCCAAATGGAAGAATGGAAATCGGACAAGAGGAATATACTGTCTGGGGTATAGGGGAGAAAAAAGAAGGGTAGGGGACATTATAACCTAAGTGTATAAGTAGACATTTCTACAAACAAGGAGAGGCTGTGGGAGAGCAACAGACACTTGAACCTCACTCTCATCTGAACTGGTCAAAGTAAGGAAGACTGCACATACCATACACACATACACACACACACACACAAAACTGAGAACAAAAAATTCCATTCCACTCAACAGGGAAGTAAGAGAGAAGGGGGAATTGGAAGGCAGATTAAAGGAAGGATTGTTCTTAAGCAAAACAGACTTGAAGGGTGTAGAAAGATACATTACATTTGAGGAGGTAAAGAATGGAAACTTATGAAGGTGCTTATAAATTGGGGAAGGAATCACCTAGTTATTGTATATGCATATGATGGAACAAAATGTGTTATACTGCACTCTTATCAATGCTGCATCCAGCCATGTTTCCAGAAGAATGTTTATGAAACATACTCCTCATTCCTGACAGAAAGCTGAAGGCCTCAGGATGAAGAAAGAGACAAATATCTTTTTTGCATGTGACCTTTGTGAAAATTTGTCTTGGTTGACTCTACATATTTTGTGGCAGCCAAAGAAGTAGATAGTGAAAATAATAAATAGTATCAATCTAAAACCATCAACAAATATTATATGTAATAGGCATATACTTGGAACATTTCCAATAAGATCAGAGGTAAAACAAGGATGCCCATTATCAACATTACTACTCAATATAGCATTAGAAATGCTAGCTGTAGCAACAAGAGAAGAAAAAGAAATTGAAGGAATCAGAACTGACAAAGAGGAAACAAAGCCTTCACTCTTTGCAGATGGTATACATAGAGAACCCGAGAAAATCATCTGAAAAACACTGCTTGAAATAATTAATAAATTCAGTAAAGTAGCAGGATATAAAATAAACTCACATAAATCATCAGCATTTCTATATTTGAACAACAAAACCCAAGAGCAAGAGGAAGAGGAAATTCTTTTTAAAGTAATTGTAGGCAACTTTAAGTACTTGGGAATCTACCTCCCAAGGCAAACCCAGAAACTGTATGAACACATTTACAAAGCACTTCTCACACAAATAAAGTCAAATCTAAACAACTGGAAAATATCAGGGAAAATATCAGTTGCTCATGATTAGGTCGAGCTAATATAATAAAATAATCAGTTCTACCCAAATTAAATTATTTATTCGGTGCCATACCTATCAAACTACCAAATAATTTGTTTAGCAAGCTTGAAAAAATAGTAATAGAAAAAATTCATCTGGAGCAACAAAAAGTCAAGAATATCAAGGAAAATGATGAAAAAAATGTAAAGGAAGGTGACCTAGCTCTATCAGATCTAAAATTATATTATAAAGTGACAGTCATCAAAACTGCCTGGTACTGGTTAAGAAACAGAGTAATGGATCAGTGGATTAGGATAGGTCCAAAAGAAATGGTAGTAAATGTCTACAGTAATCTAGTGTTTGTCAAACCCAAAGACATTAGCTTCTGGGATAAGAACTCACTATTTCACAAAAATTGTTGGGAAAACTGGAAAATAATATGGCAAAAACTAGGCATAGACCCACATCTCACACCCTATACCAAAATAAAGTCTAAATGGGTACAGGTTTTAGACGTAAAATGCAACACCAAAAATAAATTAATAGATTAAGAAATACTCTATCTGTTAGATCTAGGGAAAGGGGGAGAAATTTATGACTAAGCAAGAAATGGAATACATAAATTGCAAAATGAATAATTTTGACTGTATTAAAATAAAAATTTTTTTGCACTAATAAAATCAGTGCTGCCAAAATTAGAAGGAAAACAGAAAGCTGGGAAACAATTTTTGTAGCCAGGGGTTCTGATAAAGTTCTCATTTATAAAATATATAGAGAATTTCATCAAATTTTTTAGGTTATAAGTCATTCCCCAATTGATAAATGTTCAAAAGATATAAACAGACAGTTTTCAAGCAAAGAAGTTAAAGCTATCATAATCATTTGAAAAATTATTCCAAATCATTATTGATTAGAGAAATGCAAATTAAAACAACTATGAGGTAACCACCTCACACTTATCAACCTGGCTAAGATGACAAAAAAAGGGCAAATGATCTTTGCTAGAGAGGTTGTGGGAGGAGTGGGACATTGAATTGCTGGTGGTGTTGTGAACTGATCCAACCATTCTGGAGAGCAATATAGAACTATGGTCAAAGAGCAGTAAAACTGATCATACCCCTTGACCTAGCCATTCCAGTACTAGGCCTTTATCCAGAAGAAATCATAAAAAAATGGAAAAACCTACTTGTTCCAAAATATTCATAGCAACTCTTTTTGTTGTGGCAAAGAACTGGGAATTGAGGAGATATCCATGTTGTGGAATACTATTGTTCTATGAGAAACCATAAATGGTCGGACTCTAGAGAAGCATGGAATGAATTACAGGATCTGATGTTGAGCAAAGGGAGCAGAATCAAGAGAACATTGTACACATTAACAACAACATTATGGGTTGATCAACCTTGATGGATGCAACTGCACTCAGTGGTTCAGAGAGCTAGGACAACTCCATTAGACCAATTCTGACCAATACTATCCCCATCCAGAGGAAGAAAAACAAAACAGAAGAAAGAAACAAAAAACATCCTTCAGAATCTGATAAACATGACAATCACTATTTAAAACATTTCTCTTAAGTATTTCTTTCCTATGTCATGGTTTTCTCTCTTTTCCCTTAATCTTAATTACTCATATCGAAAATAACTGAATCATGACTAAACATTTTTAACACAGATGTTTATGTACAATATTCACCTGACTGTTCACCACTGAGGGAGAGGGGTTGGGAAATTATGTAACTTAAAATATGCATATGCATATGCATGTGGATGAATGTTGAAAAATTTTCATAACATGTATCTAGAAAAATAAAATATCAATTAAAAAAAGTAGATAGTGAACTTTTAAAAGAAAAGAAAATATGTATGATATCTGGGGGAAAAAAGGGAGGAGAATTTCTAGGAAGAAGGAGAATGGATGCCTCAAGAGTAAGGGAGATAAGTAGTGAGACCCCATTGTGTTTCCCCTCTGACCAGAAGGACTGTCCGATTGGAGGCAGGATGTTCATTTCCAACATCCCTAGTTTAGAAAAAACTTGAAATTGAACAAGAAGTTCAGTGAGAGGGTGGCTAGGTGGTACAGTGGATAGAGCACCAGCCCTGGAGTCAGGAATACCTGAGTTCAAATCCAGTCTTAGACACTTAATATTGACCTTGCTGTGTGATCTTGGGCAAGTTACTTAACCCGATTGCCTTGCCAAAACAAACAAACAAAAAAAGGAATTCTATGAGAAACTTCAGTAAAAGTTCTTCACTTCCAGAAGATGATAGACAATAGGAAAGGGAATTTTCAGAGGACCACAAGAAGGCAGCCTCCCAGCTTTATTTGTATAGCCTACATTTTGCTTGGAAAGAGACAATCCGGGTGGAGCTCCCTCCTTCTTTTTCCCCAAAAGGTAGAACAGTCTTTAGACTAGGCAACCCAGGCTTCTCAGAGCTCTGGGGTCCTAGTGTTCTGTCCTGAGATGCTAGAGTACTGTAAACCAAGTACTCTGAACATCAAAGAGATGACCAAGTTGGACTTGAATGAGGTCATTGATTAACTTAGCAAATTCATTGGAATGGGGAATTCTAGAACTGTCTGCCTGTCTGGGGGTTAAGTCCTAGAGTTAAAAGGGTTTTCAGAATTGGGTATATGCAAGTGTCCCAGGGATTTGGTTCAAAATTATAATCAAATGATTGTCAATCAGTAATAGCAAGAGTAGAATTGAAATCAGTGTGATTGCAATCAGTCAGCTCTAAAAAGCACTCCATAGAACTTTGTAACCATTATAGAAAATCAAAAAAATAACCAACCCAAGTACATGCAGGCCCTTTAGAAGATTTGTCAGAGAAAAAAAGCTCAGAATTTTTCCTTCCATGTCTTCTGAATTTTGTTGATGCATGCTGTTAAGGATGTTATCTGCCACTGGGGGAGGGTGGGGGGGGAGCGGCATGATAAGGGGGAAAGAAACAAAACTCTTCCAGCCTGAGCTATGGGCTTTTCCAGAAGTTTAGATATTATATATGGGAGGATTATCACTACAGGTGTTACAGTTTTTCCCATACAAGTACTTGGAACTGGTAGCTCAGAAGTTATTGTTCATTTTTGAAAATTTATCAATATTATGGACTTATTGAAGTGATTGTGAAATTTCATCTTAATGAAGTCTCTTCTCCTTAAAAATATTAAATAGTAAAGATATTGCTTGTTTTGGGGCAGAGCCAAGATGGCATATTTGGGACAGTTACCTAGCTGAACTTTCCCAACATTTCACTCCAAATAATTTTAAAATAATGCCTCAAATCAAATTTTGGAACACCAGAGCCAGCAAAAAAGATGTGATAAGACTTTTTTTGGCCTAAATAAACTTAAGAGGTAGGCAGGAGAAATCTGTAATGCCTGGATGTAGGTCTGTGTAGGTCTTTTCTGAGCCCATACACAATGGCAGCAACAGTGACTACAGTAGCAAAAGAGATGGTAAGGGGATAAGCAGATTACAGGGAACCTTTTGCTGGTACTAGGTTCAGCTAGTGCTGATTTGCAACTCTTGTTCCCATGTGGCTTTGGGTTGCATTTCCAGGCTGGAGAGAAGCACTGGTGGTTGATGACAAAGGAGCACTAGTCACATTACCAGCACAGAGAAGAGCCTTAGTATGTGCATCTGCAAGAGAAACAGGGGCCCTTTCTGGGTAAGAACAGCACAGACTGGGAGAGCAGTGACCAACACGATTCACACCACCTCGGAAGCACCAAAACTTGAAGTCCCCCAGTACTAGCTCTGAAAACAGAAGCATGAAAATGGATGAGCCTTGGGACAGTGCCTCTCCATCCCTGGGTGAGCAGAGCCCATAAAGTTCAAAGTCAAGAAGTAGACTGGAAAAATGAACAAACAATAAAAAAAGGGGCAGCTAGGTGGCATAGTGGATAAAGCACCAGCCTTGGAGTCAGGAGTACCTGGGTTCAAATCCTGTCTCAGACACTTAATAATGACCTAGCTGTGTGGCCTTGGGCAAGCCACTTAACCCCATTTGCCTTGCAAAAACCTAAAAAAAAAAAATCCCTAAAACAAACAAACAAATAAATAAATAGAAACAATTAAAAAAAAGAACTTGACCATAAAAAAACTTCTACAGTGGCAGTAAAAACCAAGACAAAAGTTCAGAACAATAAAGCAAAGTGTTCATGAATATCATGGAGTACTGAATTCTATAAGAAATGAGCAGCTAGACTTCAGGAAAGCATGGAGCAACTTTTATGAACTGATGCTGAGTGAAATGAGTAAAACCAAGAGAATATTGCACTCATTAACAGCAACATTATGAAATGATCAACTATAATGGATGCAGCTCCTTTCAGTAGTTCAGTGATCAAGGACAATCCTGAGAGATCATTATAGAAAATGCCATCCACATTCAGAGGAAAAAAACTATGGAGTCTGAATGCAGAGCAAAGCATACTTTGTTAACTTATTAAAACATTTTTGTTCTTTTTCTCCTTATGGTCCCCCCCCCTTAGTTCCAATTCCTCTTTCATAAAATGACTAATATAGAAATATGTTAAACACGATTGTACATGTACAGTTTTTTTAAGGGTTTTGTTTTGTTTTGTTTTTTGCAAGGCAAATGGGGTTAAGTGGCTTGCCCAAGGCCACACAGCTAGGTAATTATTAAGTGTCTGAGGTTGGATTTGAACTTAGGTCCTCCTGACTCCAGGGCCGGTGCTCTATCCACTGCACCACCTAGCCGCCCCCTACATGTACAGTTTTTACCAGATTGTTCACTGCCATGGGGATGGAGGAGTGAAGGGAATGTGGTAGAAAAATGTGAAACTTATAAATTTGCAAATGTGTGAACTTTGAAAACTACCTTTGCATATAATTGGAAAAATTAAAAAAAAACACAGCAATGTATAGCAGCTATTAAGAGAGAACTGATACACTAACTGATACACTTTCAGTGCAAATTAAAGTAAACTTTTTTTATCTTTCTTACTTTTTTTTGGAAATAAGGCTAATAATTAAATATGTTCTGCATGATTGCACATGTATAATTGACATATTGCTTTTCTTCTCAGTGAATGGGAAAGTTGTGGGACAGAGGGAGAAAATTCGGAACTCAAAATTTAAAAAGCATGTCAAAATAAATAATAAATTAAAAGAATATGGTGGTTATTTTGGACAAGAAATTGTAGTTATTTAAACTAAGGTGTGTGCTGATAATTCCCTAACTTCCATTTTCCCAAAGATGAATAGACAGTATAAAATGGAAACTAAACATAACAAAATAGGTATACTGTTAAAAGTCAGCCCACACATGACCTTTTTAAGTATATCTATTGCTTGGAATACTAATTTTTTTTACAAGGCAGTGGGGTTAAGTGACTTGCCAAAGGTCACACAGCCAGGTAATCATTAAGTGGCTGAGCTCAAATTTAACTCAGGTCCTCCTGACTCCAGGGCCAGTGTTCCATCCACTGCACCACCTAGCTGCCCCTTGGAATACTATTTTTTAATAAGAAATGATGAGCAGGTAAATTTTAGAAAAACCTGGAAAGACTTTCATGAATTGACGCTGAATGAAATGAGCAGAACGAGGAGAACATTTTAAACAATTTAAACATTGTATGATGATCAGCTGTAACTGACTTCTCTCTTCTCAGCAATACAGTGATCCAAGACAATTCCAAAAGACTATGCCATTATTTTCATTTGGGGGGGGGGGTTGTGGCTTTTCCCTTTTGTTTTATTTCTTCTTTCACAGCATGACTAAGGTGAAAGTGGTCAGCTAAATAACACAATTGGTAGAGCACCAACCCTGAAGTCAGAAACACTTGTGTTCAAATCCAGCCTGAGGCACATACTAGCTGTGACCTCGAGCAAGTCACTTAACCCTGATTGTCTGACATCCTGGGCCATCTCCAGTTGTGCTGCTTCATCTGGCCACTTCACCCAGAAGCCTTCAGAGGAGAAAGTGAGGCTGGTGACTTAGCACTACATTCCAAATCCAATTCAAGTGTCATGGCATCCCCTCTCTGATGTCATTGTCTTCTTTGAGAATGAAGGACAAACTTATCATCATCAAGGCAGGAATATGTTTTCATGACTGCAATGTATAATCTATATCAAACTTAATATCTGATAAAAGTGAATGTTGTAAGCTATCTTTACATGTAATTGGAAAAAATAAAATGCTAGTAAAAATATCTTTTACTGAAAGATTATAATGCTATTTATAGTCTTTGCTTCAGGAATTCCACTTTATGGAATATGGCAGAGGAGAAAGAGGAATGAAAAAAGGAATAGTAATTTGTAGAGATTTGTTCATATAGGAATTGAGGGTTAAAAAAGTGTTTGAGAGAGGATCACTATGAGTGTTGAAGTTCCCTAGTAAGAGAACAACAGGTGAGCAGCCTCTGAGCCAGATTATGACATGATTCATTGAGGAAGAAAGGAGAATGTCCTAGTTGTCGAAGACAAAAACTACCAGAATCTACAATGGGTGATTAAATATGGATTAAGTGGTGATAGTAGAGAATAAGACTGGAAATGGCAGTGGAGCCCAAGAAATGATCCAGGTCTGTCCCTGACCCCAGTCAGCAGGTTGGGTGTCAGTGGAAGTGTGATAATGCAGGAAAGGGCAGCAAGGTCATGTAGAGGAAGTGAAGTCTGTGAGTTTAGGAAGAGGGAGGGGTCAAGTGCTGTCCAGGCAACTTCTTGGTCACCTGCAGCTTTCCAGGGCTTGTCTTGCCCCTGCTTGGCCACCCTCTAACCTTCCAATAGCCTGAGGCCCTGGGTCAGTTTAATTGCTGAGAAAAGTGATAACTTGAACTCATTCCTTCATGAGTTACATACTTTCACCCTGTCATATCCACTCCATTCCAATGATTTTGATTCCCTAGTTACCATTGTTCATATGCCATTCTTCATTCCTACTAATTATTTCCCTATTCTCATCCTTTTAACTCAATCCCCTCAGCCTCCCACTCTGAAGCTCCCCGGCTCTTCTAATGTACTCTCTGGAATGCCTTCTCCAACAAATAAAACTTCAAATGACCTTCCATAATAGCTGAAGCAATGTACAATTATATCCACAGACCTGCCAACTTTAGATTCTCCTTCTCTTCTCTTATATTGGTTAGTTTAGTGGGTGCAAGGTTAAAATTTGGAATTATTTTGATTTGTATTTCTTTTATTATTAGTGATTTGAAGCATTCTTTCATATGGTTGTTAATAATTTGCAATTATTATTTTAAGAATTGTTTGTTCATATCCTTTGATATGACACAATTAGTAATTACATTCATCAATATGTTAAGATTCTTCTATAAAATAAAGACTTTGGATCAATTAGATGATCTCTGAAGTCCTTTCTAGTTTTTTCATTCCTGTGTTGTATCCAGAAAAGATTCCATTCCATCAGGCCAGCAGAGTGAAGCCACATATTTAGCCATAGCCCTGCCAACACTGAGTCCCCACTGATCACAATTCTTTATCCCAAATTTGATGAATATGAGGATCTGCCTCAGACTTGTTTCATTTTTTTAGCACTTTAGTTATTAATGGAGTTGAACATTTTTCAGGTTATTAATGATCCACTTCATTTAATTTATTTGATGTGAATTTCCCAAGCATTGACTATATTGTTTACAAAAGCATATTCAAGTTTAATTATTTTTATTTTTAACTTTCTTTTTAGATTATATTATTCCATATCTAGAGCTGTCAAGAGTTAACTTTGAGCAGATAGCTTATTCCATTTTGGGATCTCTGTATTAAGAGATAAGATGGAGGGTTTGTGAGTATCCTTGATTCAGAGGTAGCCCAATGTGGTCTTTAGACCCATCCTGACTGCATTACTCTGGACACATCACATCCCTTTCAGGGCCCAAAGGAGTACTCTGACCAAATTGCAGGGCAGCCTCACATCTCTGTTGGTAGAGGATGCTCCTTATACCAATGAAATTCTAGGTCTAGATTGTTTTAAAAATGCTTAATTTTTATTAGAATTTTCTCAGGTTAAATTTTGGCAAAACAATGCATCTATTATAATTTGATCTAATAATTTTGTCATAAGAGAAAGGATAGTCATAACTTAGTGCTAGTAGGGACCTCAGATGTCATATAGTACAATCCCCTTCTTTTACAAATATAGAAATTGAGGTCTAGTGAGGTTAAGTATTGCTTGGGTTCTCACAGATATTCTTAGAGACAGACCCCAGATTTGAACCTGTGTTTCCTGACTGCAAATTCAGTACTCCTTTTACCACCTCATGTGATAGTACATTCTTATCCCAATAAATAAAAGTAGGGTTTGTCTTCAGATCTAAAAGTGGAGTGAATCCCCAGAGATCCTAACATAACCCAGCCAGAGTCCACAGATGAATAGGACAATTCTCGACCATTTGTCGTATTGAAATAAGCAAAATTTATCTCAGGATAATAGGTCACTGATCTCTGTCTTAGATTAGATTTAAAGGTTATAGGATTACCTGTGTTTATTTAATATGTCTTGTTGAACATGTTCTAGTTTGTATGCCAGCCATTAAAAAAATTCATATTCATGTCCCTGGGGTACTGGGAAACCAGAATGAAGGAATAATATAGAATTAATTAACCAAAATAAATATATTAGATTGTTACAGACCAACAGACTGGCCAGAAAATTCAGATTGTGACAGCCCTGGGTCAGAGCACGCCAGGCAAACAGTTCATCCTAACCAATCATGATGGCGCCACCCCAAGCAAAGTGATTCTCGCCAGGCAAGATTCCACTCCAGGGAAAGTGTTCCTAACAGCGCCAGATGCTGCAGGCGTCAACCAGCTGTTCTTTGCAGCACCTGATCTGTCTGCACAGCACATCCAGGTAAAGCAATGTGGATTCCCAAAAGTCTTTTTCATCTTATATACAAATAAGGACCTAATAAATTTTTTACTGTAGGACTAAAAAAACCACCATTGTTCCTTACTAGTTTAAACATAGCCAGGGAGTGGATTTTTTTTTTATCCATTCATTGTGGTGATGAATCCATTGGAATTCTTTTTTGGACTTTCAGTAGTAGGCTAGAACAAGAGTGGGTCAAAGCTAAACAGAGAAAAGGAGTGTGGGAGTCCTGAGTTTTAAAGTCAAGTGACTTTGACGTGAAGTCTTCTGTGTTATTCAAACCTCTTTTTCTGAAATGATGCAGATAATTAAAATTTCATCATATATACATTAATTTATTTTTAAATTCTAAACTTAAACACTAAATAGTATTTCCATATACACAACAGAACCCAAAGAGATTGTATTTCAAACTGAATTATATGTGTTTTTTGGATGAGGATAATATATAGGAATTTTTAAGTCTTAGTTATTTAACTGCTTTTCTTCTGATAGATTATCTCCAAGAAAATAATTTAATCTTTTCCTTATTTCCTTAAAGTCAAAGAAGAATAAATAGTTGAAATAGTTCTATTTTAACCTGACTGACAAAATTAGTATTAAAAAAATCAAAAAGCAAAAAAAACCCAAAATTAGTATTAATATTATCATTCAATTCATTCAGTAAATAATTTGGTTGCAACTACCGTAAACTACTCTGTGTGTGTGTGTGTGTGTGTGTGTTTGTATACATATAAGGTGCTAAGCCATTCATTGAACTTACTGAATGCACTCCTCATTTTAAATAATCTAGTATCCTAAGGAACTCCCCAACAACACACATTTTAATTCTACCATCAACATAACTCATACTAGTCATATGCAGTTTTTCAAACAAACAGATCAGTTTGAGGGACTTTATTTTGTGGATCCTTTCAGTCACTCAAGTCTCAAAAAAGTTGGATATCATTGCCATTATTCTCTAATCATTTGCTAGGTTGTTTTACTTCTACCTGGGAAATATGTTTCCATCTGTCCCCAACTGACCATGTCCACTGCCACTACCTTAGTTGAGCTGTTATTTTTCATTTAGAGTCTTTTAACAACTTCCCAACTGGTTTCTCACATCTCTTTATCCTTCATCCAGGGCAGCCTCAAGATCTCTGTTGGTAGAGGATGCTCCTTATACCAATGAAATTCTAGGTCTAGATTGTTTTAAAAATGCTTAATTTTTATTAGAATTTTCTCAGGTTAAATTTTGGCAAAACAATGCATCTATTATAATTTGATCTAATAATTTTGTCATAAGAGGAAGGATAGTCATAACTTAGTGCTAGTAAGGACCTCATATGTCATATAGTACAACCCCCTTCTTTTACAAATATAGAAATTGAGGTCTAGTGAGGTTAAGTTTTTTTTCTCAATCTTAAAAGTGTCATCACATTATTCCTCTTCAGTAATTCTCCATTTCTCACAATATAAAATTCTCATTAATTACCCTGGTATTAAAGGTCCATTATGGTTCCCATTCCAACCTTACTTAAGTCTCCTCCTTTTCATACAATCTTTGTTCTAATTTGAAGTTGTCTCTTGCCTTATTTCACCCCAACATTTTCTTAAGTATCTCATTCCTAGAACCCTTATCCTGTCTCCCCCTCTGATTTTCTGATTTCTTTTCTCCATTTCTTTTCCTCTCCCTCTCAGCCCTTTGCAGTCAGCCTTCTGATGTCATCACTCAGCTGACACTTACCATAGTTTAGTTGCCCCATCTGATGGCCTTTCCTTGAACCTCATTCTCCTAGGATTCTTTGGAACAGTTACTACTGACCCTTCTCTGCTCCTAGATACTCTCTTCTCTCTGGATTGTTTTTTTAGCATTTTAATATATTTATTTTTTATTTCAACTCTCTCTCTCTCTCTCTCTCTCTCTCTCTCTCTCTCTCTCTCTCTCTCAGTGATAGTAATACTTCTATGACCACTAGAAGTTAAAAAAAATACCCTCCCAAAATATTTTTCGATATGTGTTTTACCTGATAAAGAAGTCCATATCTTTTTTTTTTTTGGAAACGGGTGTCCCTTTCTCATCTAGACTGGAAGTGAACCTACAGGTCTAATCCCAACTGCTTTTGGACAGGGGAACTTTGACTTGTTCCTTTGAAACTTGGATCAGTTACATGTCTTTTTGGCAGTCCGATGAGCTCCAATCCTAGGGGTTGACGATATTGATACCAGATTCAAAGTAGATTGGCATTTACTCTAGTGCAGTTCAACTCTCTGGATTTTTTAATCCTGCTAATTAATTAATCTCTCTTAGTTTTCCTCCTACCTGACTGATTGATTCTTCTCAACCTCCTTTGAAATATAGCTAGTAGAGGGGGCAGCTAGGTGGCGCAGTGAATAGAGCACCGGCCCTGGAGTCAGGAGCACCTGGATTCAAATCTGGTCTCAGACACTTAATAATTACCTAGCTGTGTGGCCTTGGGCAAGCTACTTAACCCCATTTGCCTTGCAAAATCCTAAAAAAAAAAAAAAAAAAAGAAAGAAAGAAATATAGTTAGTAGAATATTTTTATAAAGAAGCTAATAGGCCCCAGATTAAGAATACTCGTTATCATTTGACTTTATATTCTCTCTCTGGATCCCTCTATAGCAGAGATTCATGCCCTTCCTGAGCACATGTCTTGCTTGATGGTAATCATCAGACTTCAGGCAAGTTTTATCTAGCACCTTTTGAAAATCTGTGATACCTTTGATGTATGTGGCTCATTCTCATCTACATAGCATGATTTTCCCATCTAGTCAAGATTTTTATGAGAATGGTTTCCACATGTGTTGAGGTCAGCCTTCAGAGGGCATTGGAAAGGAACAGACCTGTTTTTACCAGTTGATATTCTTGGGCCAACCACAGCTTTACATAAAGTCTGTTAAGTGATGATGAGCTTCTACTTCTCTTTTTTGGTCTTGGATAGTTAAAAAAAATGAATTTGACTTGGGAAAGGGGGAAAATACTGTCTTCTATACTCTTCTCCAGTAATTGACTTCTTCCTGGGCATGTCAGAAGTACTTAATTTGTTTGTTTGTTTGCTCTAGTGTCATTTTCTTTTCTTCAGGAAGCACATCAAAGATGATTCAAATTCCCTGAAGAGGTCAAGTATGGCTGGACCCCCTTCCTTGAGGGGGAAAAAGTTATACATTTCATGGCAACTTTTTTCCATCTTTTTGTAAGTTGTTGCTCTAGTTGATCCTAAAATGCTCTTGGATTAGTTCGGTTTTTCACCAATCTTTCTTTTCCTTTCATGACGTCTATCTGTTCCATGGAGTCCTACTGCTTGGCTACTTTTCCTGTCCTCATCTGTTATATTTTCACATGGGTTTACATATTAGACAGATCTTTTTCTTTGGTAGCCAAATCTCCCTCTTTTGCAAAGAGGTAAAGTATTTTCTGGCAGGGGTGGTTTAGAGTTTTTGATTTTCTTGTGATGGCAGTTGATTCTCAGGGGTCAGACTTCTGAATAAAATTGTCACAGTTAGTCTTGATGTCTTTTCCATTATCTGTTTCCCATTTTTTTAAATCATTGGTCACTTATTTCAATGCATCGGTTTACAATTGTTTTAATTGTGTGACATTTTTATCTTTTTTTTTTAGTCTTCTAAGTTTTGTACTAATTAATTTCTTTAGATCTGTCTGATGGTTCAGACAGCTGATTCAAGAGTGCCTTCCACATTTCTAATGAGTTATTTTCTGTCTAAATATAATTAATTTCATTTTTTAATAAAAAGTTTTTGGTGTTTTCTAGTTATTTTCTCAGAAAAAAATATTCATATTTAAACCTGAGTTCCCCCTGCTACCTCTAAACCTTTCTATCCTTGTCCAGACTCCTCTTTGCATTAAAGTCACAGAGGATCAAAAATAGAGGCTGATTTAATTTGAAGAATGCCATCAAGTTGTTTGAGAGTTTTTCCCCCTACTGTTTCATCCTTTGCAAGCTATTTCCATGGGGGACATTTTGCAGATTCTGATCCTTTGCCCTGCAATATGAGATGACCCAGAGGCCCATGAGATGTAGCTTCTTGTTCCTTTGATATGCAATAAAATGTTACTCGTATCATTTTTCTGTTTATCTGCAGCTTCTTGTTCATTACACACATATCAAGATGGTGTCACTTGAGCTCTAGAAGGTCTCCTTTTTGGTCACTGAACAACAGCAATAACAATAATAATAGTTAACAATTCTGAAGCAGCTCCTATGTGGCCAGCATGGTACTAAGCACTTTGCAAATATTATCTCAGTTGTTACCACAGCTTTGGGAAGCAGGTGCTAGGATTGTCCCCATTTTTGCAGCTGAGGAAACTGAGGCTCAGAGGTGAAGTGCTGTGCCGGGTCCCACTGCTTGTCAAGGATTTAAGGTGGGATTTGCCTGATTCCAGGCCTGGTGGTTTGTGTGCTGGGGTGTTCTTTGCTGCACTGTTAGACTCTCTCCGGCTGTGGATGTTGACAGATGCTTTAAAAATGTCCTGTTTCAAGCCATTCCCCAATTGACAAATGGTCAAAGGATATGCAAAGGCAATTTACAGATGAGGAAATCAAAGTGATCCATAGTCATATGAAAAATTGCTCTAAATCATTACTTATTAGAGAAATGCAAATTAAAGCATCTCTGAGGTACCACCTCACACTTCTCAGACTGGCCAGTATGACCAGAAAGGACAATGATCATCATTGGAAGGGTTGTGGGAAATTTGGGACACTATTACACTGTTGGTGGAGCTGTGAACTCATCCAACCTTTCTGGAGAGAAATTTGGAACTACACCCAAAGGGCAACAAAAATGTGCATACCCTTTGATCCAGCAATACCACTACTGGGTTTGTACCCTGAAGAGATGATGAAAAGGGGTAAAAACATCACTTGTACAAAAATATTCATAGCATCACTGTTTGTGGTGGCAAAGAATTGGAAATCAAGTAAATGTCCTTCAATTGGGGAATGGCTTAACAAAACTGGCTTATGTATGTCATGGAACACTGTTGTTCTATTAGAAACCAGGGAGGATGGGAATTCAGGGAAGCCTGGAAGGATTTGCATGAACTGATGCTGAGTGAGATGAGCAGAACCAGAAAAACACTGTATACCTTAACAGCAACATGGGGATGATGTTCAACCTTGATGGATGTGCTCATTCCATCAGTGCAACAATCAGGGACAATTTGGGGCTGTCTACAGTGGAGAATACCATCTGTATCCAGAGGAGGAATTGTGGAGTCTAAACAAAGACCAAGGACTATTACCTTTAATTTAGGGGAAAAAACTGATATCTTGTTGTCTGATCTTACTATCTCTTACATTTTATGTTTCTTCTTATGGATATGATTTCTCTCATCACGTTCAATTTGGATCAATGTATACCATGGAAACAATGTAAAGACTGGCAGAAATTGCCTTCTGTAGGGGGTGGAGGGAGGGAAGTAAGATTAGGGGGAAAATTGTAAAACTTAAAATAAATAAAATCCTTGAAATGAAAAATAAATAAATAAATAAAAATGTCCTGTTTCTTAGCACTGTCAGATCCACTTTTTATTCACTTTCAGAAATGAAAAGAGAATGAAAGAGACAGATGGACATTTTATAGCTGAGTTTGTTTCCTGTGACCAGTGACTGTATCTCTAAGTGGCCAGTTGAGAGAGGGCAAAGACCCTCCTTATTTTTGACCAGGCTGGGCCCAGGGTGAGAGAATCTGGGCAACAAATCTAGAGAACTAATATGGTATTTTAGTCAAGTTTTAGTATGCTTATTTTGACTGTTTTTGCTGTATGCCAGTAGCAAACTTGCTAAAATATTTGCAAGGATGCAACACTACAAGAGTGTGGTATGAGGTATAACCTTACTGCCCCTTTCCATGTAGCTGAACCATTGTATCTCATCTTTTTTTTTTTCTTGTTTTTGCTTCTCTGGAGGACCAGCTTAAAATTACTGATAGGCATTTCTCTAATTTGGGGGAAATTCTCCCTTTTTTTTCCCCTATCATTAAACAATTTACATTTTCTCCTTAGAAAGTGATCTGTTCATATGCTTTAACCACTGTTGTGTTCATAAAGAGGTTATCTTGTAGTTATAGACTACTTTATATATACTAAGGTGTGTTTTTTTTCTAAAAGTGTTTATTTTCTTCTAATCCAGTTTTGTAATATTTTCTGTATTAGTGGCCTAGAAAAGATTTGCATTAGCAGCAGAAAGTCACTTGTTAAACCGCTGACTCATGTTTTAGTTTCCCTGAGTAAAAAATAGAGATGATATTTGTGTTTTATCAATTTTACTGACAATTCAGTAGAAAGAATATAGTATCAGAAGACCTGGATTCTAGTCCTGATAACACTTGAATAATTTATGAGATTACAGACAATTCACTGTATTTTTCTGTTTCCCATTTGTAAAATAAGAATAATAAAATATGTTAATCCATTTCTTGAGATTATTTGATAGATTTGGTGGAAAAACCTCCTTGAAAATTCTCTGAGAAATGTAAAATGGACTATATATGCTGTATTTATATAAAACAGATGATTTCAGTCCTGAGCAATTTTAAATTTAAAATCTTTAATTCATGTGATCTTAACAGTTTATTCTAATATTTCAGTAAGTCACAGGCACATGCCTTCTAAAGGATAGGGAGAGTGGGATGAAAGAGAAAGGGACAGAGCAGCTTTGGATTTTCAGAACAAAAAAGGAAAGAGCTTAGATTGACTCTCCTTTTCCTTTTGAGTGATACAAAGTTTATTGTATATAAACATGCAATACAGTTGGCCCCCAAACTCCCCAGCCCACCAAAGTATCATTACTCTGATTTCTTTGGAAAGGCATACAAAAGTAGTTTATTACTCTTGTTTTGTAAAAGCAATTTTAAGCTTAACTGTTGAATACATAAAGGCATTCCACTTAAAAGCAACTATTTATTATTGTTGGGCAGAAATCTTTGTTTTGCTTTCATGATGAGTAAAGTTAGTTTTAAAGATTTTGTCCTTAAAACTAACCAAAAATCACATAACTTCATCCTGAGAGAAGACTGATAAAAAATAATTTTTAAAAAATCATTTTCAGGGGCGGCTAGGTGTTGCAGTGGATAAAGCTTCAGCCCTGGAGTCAGGAGTACCTGGGTTCAAATCCAGCCTCAGATACTTAATAATCACCTACTTGTGTGGCCTGGGGCAAGCCACTTAATCCCCCATTGCCTTGCAAAAACCTAAAAAAAAAATCATTTTCAGATTGAATGTTAGATTTCAAAGTCAGTAACCAGGGTATGGGAGAATTTTTTCTTTTAATGTGGAGAGAAAATTGCTAAGTAACAACAATGTTGTTTTTTCCTTAGATTTTAACAGATCATTCTTCCTCAGACCAGACACCAAATAAAGTTTTCGATCTATGTGTAGTATGTGGAGATAAAGCATCAGGTAAATTTTTTTATTAAATGATTTGTAAAACTTGACCTTGGGCTGTGCTTCTGATGATTATATAGCATCCATAGCATCTTTTCATTTATTTACTTAGTACTTTTTTTAATAGCTAAAAATGGAATTCTATCATTTCATGGTCATCTGTTTTAAAAGTAATCTAAGAAAGTTGATTGGATTTTTCTAAAGGTTGCACTTTAAAAATGTTTTCTCATTACAGTTCTACTCACATCCAATGTAATTTATAGGTACTAGGTACACAAAAATTCATTTATCAAATGAATTCAAAACATAATTTAAACTTTTTTGAAGGGAGGAAAAGTTATAGAAGGTAATATATTTTACAATGTGTACCCTTTTAGTTAAAAAGATATTCTTTTTAGAGCAATCTTAGATTATGTCTTCTAAGGATGCATTAAAAGTGCATGTGTAGCACTGATCGTACAGTCAGGAGAACCTGGGTTCAAACTGGGCATCAGACACTTACTAACTGTATGACCCCGGGCAAGTCATTTAACTTTGATTGCTTCACCAAAAAAAGTACATTTGTGATTTTTGATAAAGATATTAGGAATTGAAAAAGATTCTTGAGGATGTTTTCTGATGAGTCTTCTTCTTCCTTCCTCTCATCTTCTAAATTTTCTCCTCCCTTAAAAAAAAGCCACAAGTTATTTAGCCGCTTATTCTCCACAAAACCACTGTAAAATTTTAAACAGTTCTTGGATATTGTGCTATATTTTGGCTGTTGATCTTGTTAGGCAATATGGTTTTAAAATTTCTGATTTGTCTCAGCAACATAGTTTTTGGTAAATTAATTTTTCATTTATATTTCTAGCTATTATTAATATAATTCTTATTCTGTGATAATTGGACTACCTTGTACTTACTTAATCATTAAGTAGCTGCTTGATGTGAGTTTGTGCAGTTAAATTGAATTCTCTACCTTAATTTATTGCTAGATATGGCATGGTTGTCATGGTAAACAGACAAACCAAATATTCTACAGTGAGTCATTTCAGAAGATTTTAATAGAAACAGATCACTAAATCATTAGAAAGAAAACATTTTATTGTCATTCATTCTATATAGATATACATCTCTTTGTATATGATATTAATAATGATTCTTCCCCTGACTTCATATAGTTTCTTTTATATTTGTTATATAAAAACCAAGAACCAACTTAATCTTCTTTCATTCAGACGGTAGATTGTAGATTTATTTTACCTGTTATGGTGAATGCTTTTAGTTTGTCTAATGTTATCAGTTTTGTTTTCCATATTATGAAATTAAAAAGTGATTATATCAACCTATAATCAATATGCCATCTAAGCATCATAGAGAAAAATGCATTGTTTTCCATTTTTAAGTAAGTAGTAACATTTCTTGACTGATTTTATTAGAGAATATTTCAGTTGTCCAGAGATAGAGATAAGAATTAGAAATTTTTTTTATATTTAATTGATTTTTAAATGTGGAAGAATTTGATTTCCTTCATCTTTTTTTTGGTTAAATAATAAAAACACAATAATAAAACATGGTAGAATCATCCTAGATATTTGAGCTTAAGTACCCCAGGAAGAGACAGCTGTTGGTAAATGAATGAGTGTCATCATTGTGGCACTGAAGTGACCTGGGATCTTGGCAAAAACAGGAAATGATCCTCCATGTGCTGTACCCCCTGTGCCCCCTGTTCTGCAGTGACCAGGGCAGAAGGTGAAAGGAGGGCAGAACATATTAAGACTCACACAGCTTTTTGCTTGTTGGCAGACATCAGTTTAATCTGTTTGAACTCATGTGGTCTTTGCCCAACAACCCATGAGTTTGATACAGTTCTAGTGAGTGCTGGTCTTTTGGCTATAAACAGAAGTCAGAAGACATAATGAAGTTGTAATTAATTTAAAGGAATGCTCACAGATTTGCCTTGGAGAGAGGAGTTGGTTTCATCTTGTGCCCAAAGGCAACAAGAAACATCTTTTTGTGGAACATTTAGTCATCTTGTCTTCCGATAAACATTAACAGACAAACTTCCCATGCTGTAGCTAGCATCTGTTTTCGAGGGTAAAGAGGTAATGAAATTCTGTGAGGAACTCAACAGATTCCTCCTCACCAAATCAGTATAAACTTTGATACTCAGTGAGGGCCACAAGGAAGGATGCCAGAAAAGATGGTTTGCAATCAGTAAATGAGATCAAAGGCTTAAAAGTTTCTACCCTATATGTCATGATTACTTTCATAAAAAAAATTATTTGATTTGTGACTTTTTCCCCTTTCCCCATTCACCCCTCTCTCTAATTTTTAGTCTTTTCCCATCTGTTGGTTCCTTCCCTACAGCCTTTAAAAATTCCCCATCCTTGAAACATTCCCGTCCCTTCAAGCTGTTGCCCTCAAAAGTCTGCTCTTTTTTACACTTCCAGAAAAATTTGTGTCGATTTGTTGCCTCCATTTCCTCTCCCTCAAGTCTTTACTATCTGCCTCCTGACTTTGTCAGTAAATAACTCTTTTCAGAGTTACTGGTGATTTTTTTAATTGCTAAATCTGATGACCTTTTCTGAGTTCTATCTTTTTTGGCTACTGTTTTCTGCCTATATTTTTGTGTCAATGATTGTTCTTTTTCTCAGTATTCATGACAAGCTCATCATCCATGTCAATCTTCTTAAACCGTGGAGGATTCCCAAGCCTCTGTCCTGATCTCTTTTCTCGGACTCTTTTTTTTTTGGGGGGGGGGGTGACATCAAGTAGCTCCCATCAGTTTATGCTATCACCTCACTGCAGAGGATTCTTAGAGCCATATGTGCATCCCCAATCTCATCTGTCCAACTGCTTATTGGACATTTCAAACCGAATATTCTGTAATCTTCCAAAACAAAATGTTGCCTAAAGAAAAGGCATTATCTTTCCCCTCAACTCCACTTCTCTTCCCACTTGAATATTTCTCTCGAAGGCATCCTCATTCATCCAATGACTAAGGTTTATGACTCTTGCTCCTCCTGCTTATCCAGGCGCATAAGCAATCTTATAATTTGTACCTCAGCTATATCTTTTACTCTGACTGATTTTGTCTATTCATTCATTCTGCCACCACTTTTGTTAAGTTTCTCATTACCTTTTTCCTCAATGTATTGTAATTGGTCTTCCTGCCTCAGGTTTCTTCCTTACTCCAGTCTATACATCACACATCTGCCACAGTGATTTTCCTTAAGTCCCAGTATAATCATATTACTCCCTTAATGAATCCAATGATTCTCGCTCCTACCTCTAAGATCAAAAATAAACTCAAAGAAACTCATTTGTTTAGCCTTTAACGGCCTACTTCCGTTCCCAGCCTCATAGTCTGTGATCTGGACAAGTGGATTTTCTTTTTTGAACCTCTAATAATTGTGATTTTTAAAATCTGTTTGAGGTTGTAATATAATTATTAGGACTCCTCTATGTAGTCCTTTAGGCTGAGTGGTCTTAAGATTATAAACATAGAAGCAGAGACAGTTTTTCCTTTGTCCCTGGCTTATTCTGACCCTTTTCTGAGCACATCAAACATGTAAAGAATCACGGCTTTTGATTGAACAAGGCTCCTGGCCTACTCCAGTGGCTCCATGGCAATATCTACTTCTGGGATCCCCAAACATAGATTTGGATCACATTTCTGGCCTTGCATTTCTGGCCTCAGCTTAGGAAATTTCCTTATTCAAGTCTGGTATTGATAAACGACCATCCAGTTAGGAACACTCCATCTTATATCCAGCATCATCATTTACCTTTTTTTCTTTTCTTTCCAGTTTTTGCAAGGCAATGGGGTTAAGTGACTTGTCCAAGGTCACACCAGGTAATTATTAAGTGTCTGAGGCTGGATTTGAACTCAGGTCTTCCTGACTCCAGGGCCAGTGCTCTATCCACTGTACCACCTGCCTGCCCCCATTTACCTTTTTTTCAACCAAACTCATTTTAAAAGCTTTTGCCACTGTACAGATTCCCTTCCCTGGCCTTGTGTGACTGAATCTCTGTCTTGGTTGTGTGTGTGTGTGTGTGTGTGTGTGTGTGTGTGTGTGTGTGCGCGCGCGCGCACGCGTGTGTGTGTGTGTGTGTGTGTCTGTCTGTATGTCTGCCATGCTCGGAGTGCTCTCCCTTTCCTCTGACCAAAAGCTTTCTCCTGTGGGAAGTTTTCTAGATTCAAAATCTGCCCTTCCTACACACCTATTTTGTCTTATTTTGTTCTTATTTTTATCATTCATTCTGTGTATAACTTTATGCACTTGTTCCTTCCATTATAAATTAGAATCTAAGTTTCTTAGAGGAAAGGACTTTTATTTTTGTCTTTGTATAGCTATGGCTTAGAATAATGTGTAGTCTATTGCATTAAGTATTTAATATAGTATGTTTAATTGATTTTAGTGGAAGCTCCTTGAGGGCAGGAACTGTTTTATTTTTGTCTTTATTTCCTCATTACTTAGCATAGTTCCTGGCCCCATAGTCCTTAATAAATGCTTGTTCCTTGATTTACAGCATTGTCTTCTTAAATCTCCCACTCTACATAGGAGTCCCCCCTTCCCCACATATTGAACACTCCCTGAGTAACAAGTGAGGAAATCATCCAGTTGAATTACCAATTATTAAATCCCCCTCAACTCTCCCCTCCTCCAAGTATAAATAATATTCTGTGCTGATTGTCCATTGTATCTATGTCATGGATGCTAAAAATGTTTCATTATCTATGTATCAGTTTTCCAGGACTTGCACGAGTTTTATAGTTCAACTTATTTTTAATTAACTTTTAACTTACATTGCTAATTTACATTGATTCTGCTTATTTCACTCTTCATTGGTTCATATAAGTCTTCCAGTTTTCATGAATAATTTATTCAGGAAGAGAGTTAAGGATGTTATATGTGCCATAAACACCCTATTCAATGCCATTGATTCTAGGAAAGGAAAATAAATATTAGCAAAGATCTAGACTCTGACATCATTTCATACCCAAGTTTCGCTGACATAAAGCAGTCATGCCATTGGGTTGTCTTTATTTTCCTTGGATGTCTGTACCAAGCAAGAATTAAACTGGGAGACCTATTACCAAGGCCATACAAGATGTCCAATGCATATTGAACCTCCTAAAACCTCAGAAACCAGTTCATGAGAGTAACAGTCACTAAAAAGGAGTTGGTTTATTTCTCTCTGCAATAGAAAAATAAAATGGAAAAAGAATGCATAGATGATACCCATTACTTGTATATGCCAATCTATAAAGTAAGTCCATCATATAATAAATGAGAGAGATGGATAGTGAACTTGGCCAGGTATTGAGAAGGAGAAAGGTTAGGCTAAATTTCATTGGAGAAACTGAATAGCATGTTTTATGAACTATGAGTATTTCTTGCCAAAAAATAACCATCTTTTAAACACAAGTTGAGGAGGTTATTTGGCTCTGAATTAAGGATACCATAGTCTTACAGGAATCACAATTACAGGTGGCCTAAAGAGAAATGGGAAAATGAATGGTAGATACAAATAGACAAAAATTGGCATTTTACCAAGGAAAGCTTGTGGATCAAAGATGCCATGAAGGACATGTCTGGTTAGAAATGAGTATGTATCAGTCTTGTAGACAGAATGAGAAAGGCTAGGTGTGATAGAGGTTAGCCTTAGCTATTGTATTGGTACCCACAGAATATTAAGAAAACCAGAAAAAGGCCTCTAGTGTATTGGATAGAAACTCCAGAAGATTTGGGAAGAGTCAAGGATCAGAATCGAACATGACCACAGAACAAGGATTGTAGCCTGCACCAATAGAAAAAATGTCCCAAATGAGAAAGTCTTGGGCCATTGAAGTTTTGAAATGTTATATTTTTAATCTCATCTTTTCCTCATCTGTATTATAAATTATTCAAGTGGACTTGTAAATGAATATTATTGTCCTAAAATGATAGAACTGTGATGGTGAAACATGATGCTATTATGTGTAGAACTTAACTATTTTGAAACTATGTGCTAATTTTTTATTTTTGTATTTCAAGTACCATTTGGTATTTTTTCCTTTTCACATTCAATTTTATTACCCATCAGCCATTCATTAACAATATATAACTAAACCAATAGTGCCTAAGAATTCTTAGAAAAATATTTGGCTATCAGTTGATCTTATTTGAAGATCATGTTGTTTATGTTCCTTTTATCGTATCAGTTATTTTTACATATAATGAAATTCTGTACACTTTAGGACAACATTTTATTATAAATATTTCAGTTGTCAAACTCCCTTTTTAGACATAACAGCAATTATAAGGGAATCATATGCTTTTGTATCTAGGTCGTCATTATGGAGCAGTAACCTGTGAAGGATGCAAGGGATTTTTTAAAAGAAGTATCCGAAAAAATTTAGTATATTCATGTCGAGGATCAAAGGATTGTATTATCAACAAACACCACCGAAATCGTTGTCAATACTGCAGGTTACAGAGATGCATTGCATTTGGAATGAAACAAGACTGTATGTATAAGCATGAATTATTAAAAAAAAAAAGAAAGAATGGGAAAAAAGTAACTGTGGATAATCTTATAAAAAGCTAAAGTATACATTACTTACATTAACATATGAAAAGACTTCAAGCTTCCGTGGTTCAGGTTTATCTTAAAGGTTTAAACATTTGTTAAATGTATGGAAATAACTAGAAATGTATTCTGTAATAGCACAGAAAATATATTCTCTAACACAATGTCTTGTACATAGTAGGTCTTTGAAAAATAGTTACTGAATTGAATTTGTTGACTTTGCAAACATGTCTGGCACTGAAAACCTATCTGAGTGATTTTTAGATAGATTTTCCATCCTGAATACTGATTAAAAAATGGATGGTAATCATTAATTTTTAAAAAATAGTCTTTAGTAATATTATACTTGTCCCTAAGCATGTATTATTTTTGACCAATTCTTATGACATAAGTGGAAATCTTTTTATGAAGAGGGGTAAAATTGATCAAACATTTACTTGTCAGAAATCTCCTGCTGTCCAAAGCAGGAGTTCGGGGAATCCTAGAAACTCAGATTAGGAAGGGATAAATATTATCTTGGGCAGCCCACAGCTCAATCAGTAACTTCCTCTACCCTATCCCTGTTTGGTGATCATCTATCTTCTGCTTGGATACTTCTGGTGATGAGGGAATACATGGGAACCCTTTCCACTCAGATCCTCCTGAATCTCAGAGAATTTATACACACCCATAAGTCATGGAATGCTGGTGTTGGAAAGACCTCAACAGCTGACTAGCATGTCTTTATTGGAGAGCCCCTGAGGTTTAGACAGGGAGTACCTGACCTGAGATCATGGGAATCTTCTTAGGCCTGGCTGAACCCCCCTCCCCATACCACCCAGGGGTTCTTTAACACCTGAAGATGGCTTTCCTGCCATGTTCTCCTTTCCCCAAACCTCTGTCCAAATCATACTTTCTTATAACTACTTCCTTCTATCATAACCTTTAGGATACCCCTCTGTCCCTTCCATTTTCCTTGGCTACTCCAAGCTTCTGACTTTTGCTGATGTGGTTTCTTCATAAAAAGAGCACTGTTCTTGAAATCTCTTTTAAATGAAAAGGTCCCCAAGGTCAGGAACCAAGTCATCTTTGTCTCCCTTAGCTCCTGTGAACTGTACACAGTGTCACTCAGTAAGCATTTATTCAAGTTCCTACTATAGATTAAGTGCTGGGGAAAGAAAGAGAAAACCAAACTATCCTTTCCCTCAAGGAGCTGACATTCTTATGGAGGAGACAATGCGCAGGTAGAAGGTAGCTACCCAACTAAACAGGGTAATTGTGGGGCCTAGAGGAGGCACTCCGAAAGACCCCATGAATAGCGGAACTGGAGCTCTGTTTTATAGGAAGCCAGGGATCCCTCCAGGCAGGTGGAAGAAGGTGAGCATTCCTTTAGTGACTATTCCTTTTCTCACTCCCCCACCCCCACCACTATCTCTTAATCCCAAAACCAATAGGAAGAGTTTCTTCACTCCTTACTCTCCTATTTTCTTTTCCTGTATTTTTCTGCATTATTCCACCTTCAAGGTCAATGCTATCATGCTAACCATCAAGTTTTCTTTTTGATTGATGTGATGTTTCACTAATAGGTCTCCTGTCATCTTCCTTAGCGACTTCATTATTCATCTTGTCACCTGGGCTTCATCACTCTTCAGTGCAACCACCTCTAGGTCCTGCTTTAACCATCTTCTGTCTTCTTAGCATATGAAACTTAGAAATGCTGGACCCAAAAGTGTTATGCTCTTACTGCCCCCTCCTGTCTTTTTACTTCTCTCTTTGTCTTCTGTCCTGATATTCATACTCTTCCCTATTATCCTGGCTTCTGACTCTTGGACACCCCTCCTTACTGGCCAGTCTATCTTCCCAAGTCTCACTTCAGGTGCCTTTATGCCCAATCTTGATCTCCCTGATTGCCAGCTAGCAGCTATTCTAGAATGTCATCCTTCCCCATCTATTGACATTTTCCTTCTTGTTAATGCTCAACCTTGGGTAATTCAGCCATTTCATTCTCCTGTTTCTGACAGTGAACATCACTGGAAAAATAGTCTCAGGACCATATTGATTTTCCCACTGTAAATTTATAGTTCATCACCTTAATTGGGCTCAGCAACCTTCTTAATCATCATTCTTTGATCCTTTTTTTAATACTATAGCAAATATCCAGACTTTTCATCAAACCCCAAGCATAGCTTTAGCCCCATATTTAAAGCAAATGATGCTTCATACTTCTTTAAGAAGATAGAGACCATTTTACTTGATTTGCCTAATTTCTTCTCTATTGCAACACTTCTTTCTTCTGACCTCCCTTTCCCTATTTCTTACCAAGGCTTTTATCTTGAATCTCTTCCTTGCCTTCTCTCTTGGCTCCTTTACTTGAACTACTATTACATCTTTCTTCTCCCTTTTACTGACAAATGTATTTAAAAAAATAATCCACACCCACTTCCTTTTTTATACCTTATCTTTCTTTATCTTGGAGATAATATTTCTTCATTGATCTCTCAGCTCTCAGACTGCTTCTTTTCAGCCTCCTTCTTTTCAGCCTCCTTATCTAATTTTCTTTTTTTCTTACCCCTCATGTTTTTAGACAAAATTGGTATGTTTGAGCAAATTTGTTGTAAGACAGCTTTTTGCATTGTTTAGGGGAGAACTTTGGAGCTAATTTCTTACATTTTAGGGGTTCTCTGTCAATTTCATTATACTAATCATTTTCCCCATTATGATACCTCTTCAGAAATTCTCACTTACAATATAACTTTAACTTTTTTCCCCCAGCTGTTCAGTGTGAAAGGAAACCCATAGAAGTATCACGAGAAAAATCTTCCAATTGTGCAGCTTCAACAGAAAAAATTTACATTAGAAAAGATCTTCGAAGTCCATTGGCTGCAACTCCCACTTTCGTAACAGATAATGAAACAGCCAGGTACAGTATAGTGTGGTGCGGAAGCCCCTTCATGTGAAATTGCTTTGGGTTCTCTTTCCTTCCAGAGGAAGATGCTGATGTACCTGCTTGTTCCACCAGGTCTGCTGGGCTGCTGGATTCTGGGATGTTTGTGAATATTCATCAGTCCGGACTCAAGTCGGAGGCAGCCATGCTGATGACCCCTGATAAGGTGAGTAGGCATTCCTGGAGAGTTAACGCCCATTCCATTTGTAGCTTGACTTCAGTTTTCCCAGGAAGTTTGAGCTGTGATCATCAGTTAATCATTCAACCAACAAGCATTATTTAAGGGCCTGTCCTCTGCCAGGAACTCTGTTAGGCCTTGGAGATACAATGAAAGTATGAAGAACTTTGATTCTAGTGAAGGGTGAGTAAATACAGGGGGATACAAAATCAATATGAAAAGAATAAAGACTTGGTCATTAACTAAAAACTAGCTTGGCAAGAATATGAACAGGGAAGGTATGTTGGAAAGACTTCATTTAAAAGATAGTATTTAAGCTGTGCCTTGAAGCAAGAGACTATGAGTTCCAGGCTAGGAGCCTGGAAATGAGCACCCCGTGGGGAGGGAAGAGTAAAAGATTCAAGGGTTCATTAAGCTCTTATTCCAGGCCAAACTTTGAGGAACAGTTAGCCTGCACCTGCTTACTCCGAGTCTACATTTTAATGGGGGGAAACACCTGGAAGATTTCAGTTGCAGGTCAGATACAAAGGTTCTATGGTCCTTCAGGGTGGCAGCAAAGCCAGTGGTCTGGCCTCTTCTCTAGTGTGCTCTCCACTGATAAAATCCTCTCACCTTCTGATGTTGAACCATTGCTGATCAGAACTGTGTCTTTGGATCCATAGTAGCTTGCTAGGAGCTGTGCTTCCCCTGTGGGCAAGAAGCTTGACTCTTCCCAAGGCTTTTGGGTTCTGGGCTCTAGGTTGTCTCCCATCAGGGGCTGAGGGGTGCTGGCAGTTTAACTTGTCTGTGGTTTGCTGCCTCCTGGCTCCTCCTCGGGCGACCTTGTTGCTTTAGTGCGGCTGACTTGCCAGCCTTATGGGTAGCTCTTGGCACACACAAAAGCCTCATTTGGCTGAATCCTTGAATGTATGAAAAGATGTAATAAGATATACATTTGGAAAAATAGCTTAGGACCAGGTTTTGAAGAATGAAATAGAAGACTTCGTACTTGATCCCACAGAGCCACTGGAGTTATGTCTTTTAGCCTCATATCTCCACTCATCCAACCACTCCCTGATTCACTTCATCTTTACCTCTTGCTTTTAATTCTTCCTATTGTCTCCTAATTGGACTTGTTGCTTCCATTTTGTCACCTTCCAAATTCTTCCTCCAACTGGGATGTGATTTTTCTCAAAGCCCAGGGCTGGCCACACCATAGCCTTCCTTGAGAAATTTCAATGGTTTCCTTTTGCATCTAAGATAAAATCTATACTCCTCCTCAACTTATCCATAAATGCTTTTCATAGTCTGGCTCCAACCTACTTTTCCATTTTTTTTTTACATTACTTTCCTTCCTAGATTCCATTTCCATATTCTTTTACAGGCTATCCAGAATACAAAGAGCATCCTAAATTCATCTCTGCATCTGAGAAGCTTTATTTTTGTTTAGATCTAAATTCAGGTGTTACCTTTTAAGGAAAGTCTTTCCTCATGTAGTGGACTCTCCTTCCTCAAATGATCTCTCTGTAAGTTGGTGATAGAAATGTTTGACACTCCACAGAAGTTTTCACTTTCATTTAGAAAGAGAAAACATTTATTATGAATGCTATTAAGATTTCTTAATGCTCTTTTCACATTCCTACAGTTATGTGAATGCTGTCATGCTTTATGCTTACCAATATTTCAAGTAGAAAGATTCTTGGAATGTGAAATAACTACTTATATTGCTTATCACAAAACACCAGGCAATACTGACAGCTGAATAAGGAAAGAAAATGAGATTTGGATGTGATTGTATTGCAAGGTGATTGCAGTTTAGAAGAGTGATTGCCAGATTCATTCTCTAAGACTTTGAGGAAAATAGAAAGAAAATAGAATGAATCAAATTGTTTAAGCCAGGCATAACCTTTAAAGGCATGGAAATGGGGGGGGGGGGGTCAGTAAATTGATGTGATGACTAGAAAATGAACTTTATTTGGAAGTCTAAGATTTTAAGGATCTGACCGTTGAAAGTTGATATTTGGAGATATCAATTAGGCAAACAGAGTCTTGTTCAAAATGGCATTAGGGAATCTTCATCCATTTACTTATATTAGTTGCAAAAACACAACCAAATGCTACCTTCCTTTAGGGATCCTTGACATCAAGAACTTGAAAATTCAACAGAAAGAAATGTATACAGAACTCTGTGTTCAATAGAAACAACATGAGCACTCCCTTTTCCTCTTGATAAAGCAGAAAAGCCTTGACTACTTTGACTACTGAGGCTGAGCTATGATTTTAAAAACAAAGGCAGCTAGGTGGCGCAGTGGATAAAGCACTGGCCCTGGAGTCAGGAGTACCTGGGTTCAAATCTGGCTCAGACACTTACTAATTACCTAGCTGTGTGGCCTTGGCAAGCCACTTAGCCCCATTTGCCTTACAAAAACCTAAAAAAAAAAGTTTCTAAAAAACAAAGTCAGTAATCTTTTGACCAGAGATCGAAAAATAATTTTTCTCCTGGTCCCCTTCATCAACACATGCACATGCACATGTGCGCACATGAGCACATACATACACATACACACACACACACACACTCAGCAGTTAATCATCATTTTCATTCTATAGGTAAGTATTTTTTTCACCCTATGAGGACTTTGCACATAAACTACATATTGGGCATTTCATTCCAACCTTCGGGATTGATTGATATTTCACCTGGAGAATAGAATATTTGCACAGGGGACAGACATGATGGCCATCTTCAGATAAGATCATAACCTCATTAAGTTTAGAGTTGGAAGGGACTTCAAAGATTATTTAGTCATCTCCTTATTTTCTAGACCAGAAAATGAAAATCCAAAGTAGTTGAATATTTTTTCCCAAGGTCAAAGAAGAAGTGAGTTTCACAGAACCAGCATTTAAATTCATGTCATCCCATCTCCCTATTCATTGTACCAGAAACTGGCACTCGGAAGTGAGGTTAAGCCTATTCATTCTTCTTGGTTCCCAAATGCAGAATGAGGAACAGTAGAAAATCCTACTTTTGTTTGATATAAGGAAAAACTTTTCTATCTAAAAGTTGGATTTCCCAAGAAGGGAGTAGAGTTGTCTCTGCTTAAAAGTCTTCAAAATAAGTCCAACTGACTACTTCTCAGCTATGTTGTAGAGAGGATTCTTGTTCAGGTAGGGATTTGAACTTGAATTTGAAACCCTATCATAGATATTTCATAGTGAAAGGTTTTTGAGGAAGTCACTTGATCTCATCTGTAAAATGGCACTATGATGTGCCTTCTAACTACCTTTCAGATTATCGGTAAGGAAGCACTTTATAAAATGTCATTTATGTTATTAACTCTTAAGATTCTGTGATAATTTCTATTTTTTTCTTCGCTCCATTGAAATGAAATATGTGAAAGCATTTCTAAAACTTTGGGGATATTATTTTTAATTTAGAATCGACATTTATTGTTTCAGATTCCCACTGTCTCCCTGTATTTCAAAAGCTTAACTTGTACATTTCAGAGTATGAAGTTCATGAATACCAGGAATAGGAGGTTACTAATCCATATTATTTCCTTTTGATTTTTTTTAAAGGCTGAATCATGTCAGGGAGATTTAAGTACATTGGCCAGTGTGGTAACATCATTAGCAAATCTTGGCAAAACAAAGGACATTTCACAGAGTAGTTCTGAGCTCTCAATGGTTGAAAGCTTAAGTAATGGAGATGCATCATTATCAGACATTCAGCATGAGGTGCAGACCAGCAGCGATGTGACAAGGTAAGGATTTTGATGGACCATTAACAGAGAAGCATCACTGTTTGATGATGTATTTTCAGCAAGTTCCATATTAATAAATTTCATTTCAAAAAATTGATTCACGGAAACAATATTTGTCTATTTGGATAGATTTGTGAAGATTATATATATATATATATATATATATATATATTCATAGCATATGAAGCACATTGAGAAAATTTCCTGTAGTACAGTATTGCCAAATATAACACATGGCCTGTCTCACTAGAAAATGAAGAGTAACTTGTGGGGAAAAATTGGAACTACCTTAAGAGTTGTTTCATTTTTCCCAGGATGATAATTAGATTGCATTCTTTTGGAATATTTGATAAACCACATCATTTGTCCATATGTGTACTTAGACAGGAAAGTAATTCTAGAATTATAGATTTTGACCTGGAAGGGACCTCAAGAGACCATCAAGTCCAACCCCCTCATTTTACATAGATTCAGAGTGGCTAAGGACTAGCCCAAGGTCATGTGGGTATCAGTGACAGACACAGGAATTAAACCTAGGTCTCAGCTCCTAAATCCAGTTTTCTTTTCTGTCATGCCTGGAAACATTGAGATATAACTTGAGAATGTGGAGTTTTCCATGAAATTTTCATTATTCATTTTTTGGGGAGGGGGACTAACTTAAAAAAATAGTATTTTTTCCAGTTTACCAATAACACTTGTACAAAAATCTTTCAAATTTCTTTTCTATCTCTTTTTTGAAAATTAATTCTTAACAAAGTACTATTAAAATCAGGTTTTTATGTAAAAGTTCTATGTCAGTTCATGAGGGTTAAGAGAGCTAGTTGGGGTTTTTAATGTCTTTCTCTGAATCATTCAAAATATTGAGAAAGCAATGCCTTAAGGTACTCAATACAAATATGATTGTATCAATTTCCCATTCCTAGGCATCTCTGGAAGGTCCCATCCTCTAACTAGTCAGTTGAGTGTCATGAGTAGAGGAATTTAGTCTGAAGAAAAGATGATTTAGAGGAACATAATCGCTTTTCTCAAGTGTAATAATTTAACTTTTTGAAGAGCAGTTGTGTGGAGTAGTGATGGGTGTCTGGGGATAAAAATGTGATCATTGAATTGATCCAGGAAGGCAAATTTGAACTCGGTGAAAAGGAGAATGAACTTTCTTAAAAATTAGAGCCATTCAGAAATGTCAGAATCCATGCCAGTTTTAGTTATTATTATTATTATTATTACATCATCATCATCATCATCATTAATTCAACAATCTATAAAGCATTTTCTGTGTGTTATCCTGTTGGATATGTGCTTCCCAGTCAGGTATGAAGTTCTCTGTGACAGAAAATGTTTAAGCAGAGGTTAGGTGTTTTAGAGGAGATTCAAAATCAGGGAAGGAGTTGGACTAAATGCTTGTCCAGGCTCTTAAGGTTCTAGGTTTTTTTAAGTCATAATTTATGGATGAAGCATCTCAGATGACTATAAATTTATGTTTATATGTTACTGTGTATACAACACTTTCAAAATACACAGCATTGAATAAGATAATTTAGAAAGATTCAGAGCTTCAGTGATTTTGTTATTTCCCCCCATGATGAAAGGTATCCTCATGAGGATAGTTATTATATCTTGAATCAAATCTAACTGCATCAGACTTGAATTCTTATGAGATCCTTTGTGTACTTGCCATATGTTCAAAATAGATGGTATTCAGTTTTTCTAACTTTAAGTTAAGATGATTTCTTTCCCCCCTTCCTAATAAAATTGCCCTAACTTATTAAATATCTTTCTAAGAGTTTCTCAGTGGAAAATAAATGTAGTGACTCCAGGTTTGGAAGAGAAATCTTTTCCAGAGTATCCTTTCCTTTGCATATGTTAAAGGGGCCTTTCAGTATTTGATATATATATATATATATATATATATAATTCACCAAAAATGTGTCCTTATGTATGAATCTATGCTTTTTTGGATGGTTGGCAGTTTGGCTCTGAGGTGCTAGTTTTGAAATGATGCCTTACTAAAATTTGAGCTTCTGCATTTTATGTGTATTTCTTTCTGTTCTGGAGTTTGGCATTGCTCACTACTTGAGATCTCTCATTGTAGGGCCTTTGACACCCTTGCAAAAGCACTTAACCCAGGCGAGAGTGCAGCCTGTCAGAATTCAGTAGAGAGCATGGAGGCCAGCGTCCACCTGATGGCTGGAGAGGCGAGCATGAATGTCGTCGAAATAGAGGGACCACTGCTCAGCGATGCACATGTAGCCTTCAGGGTATTTGTCCCTTTTTTCTAAATTTACAATGTGTTCTGACTTATTCAGCCTCGTTTTAACACTTGCCCAACTTCAAAGCTATTGGAGTTTGTTCTCTGGTTTTTGAAGTTAGTCAAAACTTTCCTAGTAACAATAATGTAATATTTATAAAACTTGGAGGGGTGTCCCAAATAGCACATCCTGGTTATGAGTAAGTTTGTCTGCCATGCACTTAGTGGCATTCATGTGCATGTGACCTTATGTGAGAGTTAAGTTTCATACATTTGGACATGGAATGTTAACTGCTTTGGTTGTGTTGGCATTCATGTTCATATAAACTGAGAACTGCTTTTGTTCAATGACTAGCTACTTCCTCTTTCGGAAAAGATACCTCCAAACCCAAGACATTTGGCTGTATAGTAACTGTACAAAGAAAATAATCTTCTATATTATTCCAAGCAAAGTGTAAATTCCCCTTGATTAAATTTCTCAATAAATGTCATTCAGATTATTTCTGAGTACTGTTATAGAGAAATAGAAATATAAGCATCATTACTGGGAATTCTTAATTCTTGAGATCTTTCAGAATGCTGGAACTTATTTTTGGTAGGAGCAAAAAAGGTTACCTTTGTAGCAACTTGCTATCAATAGCTTTAAAAAATAACTGAAGAAGAAACATAGAAATAGAAAATATTTTAAAATATGGTTTTTTAAGGTGAGCAACTTTCTTAATTAATGTTTGACCTGAAGCTTTAAGTTCCTTTTAAAATCACTCAGCCCTAGTCCTTGCTGTCCAACTATCACACTCTGCCGGTCTTCTGTGTCCTGCTTAGATTAACCCTGACTCTACTCTTTACAGGTGCCGTTGGAAGGAAGCAGTCATTCTTCACTTAATTTATTTTCCTTTCACATTTAAGTGATTTTTTAGAGAGTAGTCCTTAGAGTTTTTAATAAAATAAAAGAAAGCATTGCCCTCAACTCAGCAGATCTGCAGATGGCTAAGTGTGAGATTACTCTCCCCAGGGGTTTGGTGCTGTCATGATCAGGAGATGCTATTGCTTGCATGTAGGTGTCTCCATTAAATAGCAGTCCAGAGCAATTCTAATCCTGAATTTCTTAGATAAATCAGCTGCCAATCCAAGAGACATTATAGGGTTCGGACTGCTTTTAGAAAACAATTTCCTTATAAAAGAATAGTTCACAACCTTCTCCTTTATATAGTCAGGGTTCCCTCTCCCCCTTTCCTTGAACTACCATTTAGAAAAATGTTTACTTTTTGAAAACTTTTGTTAATTCTTTTTTATCCTAAATCTTATTGAAACATATAGTTTTCTCTTCACCTTTGTCAAAGCAGTTTTTAGACTTGATTGACCCGTTCTAACCTGATATTTTTTATGTTTAAAACACCTTCAACTTAAAAAGCCTTCTGCCTAAAAAGAACCTTTAGCTTCAGGAAGTCTAGTGCCTTCTCTTCGCTCTCTTCCTTTCTCCATCACAGTTACAGGATCTTCTTCTGTGTTCTCTGCTTATCTTTATTTTTTTCCTTAAAAAATTTTTAACTTATGGAATAAAATGTTTCCATGAAAGTATAATAAAAAGATGATTGAATATGAAACTGCACATCTACTATGCACAACTTGCTACTTCTTTCAAATATGTAACAATTATCTTTCAAATTTTTTTCTCCCTCCCCCAGTCCTAGAGATGACTACCATTAGACACAAGTATATATGTAAAATTAATCTATATATTAAATATATATATTTATATATAAATTAATCTAGCATATTTCTTCAAATGTCCTTTATAGTCAATTTGGGTATATAATCAATTTATAATAGATAAAGTAACTTGTTGTCTCTCAGTCATTCTTACTGTTCTCTTGGTTCTGCTCATTTCACTCTTCATTATATCATGCATTTCTTTCCATTTTTCCTAAAATCATTAAGCTTATAGAACAATAGTATTCTTTCACAATCGTATACTACAATTTTTTCAGCCATTCCCCAATTGATGGACATCCCTGCAATTTCCAATTCTTTGTCTACACAAAGACAGGTGCTATTAACATTTTAGAACATATAGGTTCTTGTCCTTTTCCCCTACTCATCTTTGGATAATCCAAGTAGTGGTAATTGTTGGGTCAAAGGGTATAAATGGTTTGAGGCAATTCACTTATCTTTCTTGTACTTTAGATGTACATTTCCATCTCTTAAGATTCACTTATGCAAGGGCAGCTAGGTGGCAAAGTGGATAGCGCACCGGCCCTGGAGTCAGGAGTACCTGAGTTCAAGAATCCGACCTCAGACACTTAATAATCACCCAGCTGTGTGGCCTTGGGCAAGCCACTTGACCCCATTGCCTTGCAAAAACTTTAAAAAAAAAGAGAGAAAAAGAAAAAAAAAGATTCACATATGTTTTCAGGCAAACACCAATGTGTTTATTTCTTGTGATCCAATTGAGTTCTTGGAACTTGGTATTTAGGGTAATAGTTTGTATTTTTAGATCTTGTCAGGGTTTCCTTTTCTTCCTTATTTACATTCCAGGTCATTTGGAAATATACCCTTGTTTCTCCTCCTAGTCCTCCCAGTGATTGAGGATATTTGAATTTTTTTTTATTAGTTATGAAACATTTTATCTCCATAGGACAGAGGTAGGGAACATTTTTTCTACCAAGGTCCATTTGGCTATCATTCACAAGTTATGTTTGTTCAAATATTTAACTAATTCATCATGGCACACCAGATCAATATGGCCCAAGGGTTGTAGGTTCCCGCCCCTGACATAGGAGATGGAGAGGCAAAAAGTAGAGCAGATAAGGACACTGAAGTAGGAGTCAGAAAGATTGGAGGGAAGTCTCACCTCAGGCACTAACTATATGACTCTGGATAAGTTTCTTAATTTTCTGTGCTTCTGTCTACTTCTCTGTAAAGTGAAGGGAATAGACTCAATTGCCCTTCAGTATCCCTTACATTTAGAGACTATTGGGGATGGAACTATAAGGCCCACAGAGAGCCGATGATTAAGATCTAAGGTCCACAACTCTGAATTATAGAGCAATATGTTCAGAAATTATTAACAGCATATTTTTGCTGCCATTTTACTTTTTTTTAAATTTACTTTTATTAAAGATATTATTTGAGTTTTACAATTTTCCCCAAAATCTTGCTTCCCTCCCCCCCCCATGGAAAGCACTCTGTCAGTCTTTACTTTGTTTCCATGTTGTACCTTGATCCAAATTGGGTGTGATGAGAGAGAAATCATATCCTTAAAGAAGAGAAGTCTAAGATGTAACAAGATCAGACAATAAGCTATCTGTTTTTTTCTAAATTAAAGGGAATAGTCCTTGCACTTTGTTCAAATTCCACAGTTCCTTATCTGGATACAGATGGCACTCTCCTTTGCAGACAGCCCAAAATTGTTCCTGATTGTTGCACTGATAGAATGAGTGAGTCCTTCAAGGTTGATCATCACCCCCATGTTGCTGTTAGGGTGTACAGTGTTTTTCTGGTTCTGCTCATCTCACTCAGCATCAGTTCATGCAAATCCCTCCAGGCTTCCCTGAATTCCCATCCCTCCTGGTTTCTAATAGAACAATAGTGCCATTTTACTTTAATATAGCCCTCCATACTTTTCCATTCATCAACTTTGTGAGGTTGGATAGTTTGTTGTTCACAATTTCAGAGAAGTAATTGGAGACACAGGTTGGTCACATTATACCAGATTGGCTCTCAGCAGCATTTGTTGTCCTTATTCTTGTCTCTTAAAAAGAGCCATCAGGTTTTAGAAACAAATGGGAATATCACTAATTTAGAAATAAAACTTTATAGTTTCAGAAAAAAAAATTCTTAAAAGTATCGATGAAAGCCAGATGGACTTTGCCTAGTTTTCATCATTTATTTATGAAAAGTTTAAGTCAAGATTAAAATTTTTTTCCTTTTTCAATTTGGAGAACATTCGTCATTTAATTACTAAGACAGTAAACCTGAAGCTGGACAAACATACTTGGACATCTGAAGAACTTGGCATTTTTTCTCCATGAAAGACATGTCTCATGGCTTATTACATTTCCAGCCAAAACCACTTTACTCACTTGAAAGATACAGATGTCACACTTTAAGCAAACCTAGCTAATAAAATTGATGAGCTAGTGGGTGAGTCCTTATTTATCCAAGAAAAATGGATTCCTTCTAAATCTCTGGTCTTTGGAATGCAGTTAAAAACAAGCAAGTTTTGGGGCGGCTAAGTGGTGTAGTGGATAAAGCACCGACCTTGGAGTCAGAAGTACCCAGAGTTCAAACTCGGCCTCAGACACTTAATAATGACCTAGCTGTGTGGCCTTGGGCAAGCCACTTAACCACATTTGCCTTGCAAAAACCTAAAAAACAACAACAACAACAAAAAAACAGCAAGTTTTACAAAACCACTTTACAATCTGTATAAAGCAAAAAAAGGAACTGTGTCTACATAGTCATCTCATGCCTAACTCCTTAGCTTCTAGGCCCTTCTGTTACTTGGCAAAACTTTCACTGCTATTCCCACTGGCTAAATGTGTTACACCAAGCAATTTTTTTTGTTCCTATCTTCACTTTGAAGAGGAAAAAATAGCTTTTAGTCAAGGAGGAAATTATTATTTAAACTCAGATATGTAAGTAGCTGGCCTTATATATGAATCAGATACTTACTTTCACATGAATATGTTATATACTATCCAATACATTTATAATTAAACAAATATGACATATTGCAAATGTGATGGATTTTTGTTATAAAGTAATTAACTGACATACCAATTGGAGGATTTAAATATTTTTAATCTCTTTTGGTTAAAACTAGTAACTTTTGATAATTTCTGTAATTTTCAAACTTTTTTTCCTACATAACTGTGGCAAATTCTGAAAAGATATGATTGTTCCCATTTTGTTTTTCATATACTTAACATAATCAGTTGCATCATTTGCTTGTCTGAAGTTCTCTTCAAAAATGTGAATTAATTGCATATCATTGTTTTCCCCAATATTTCTACAGAAATGGGAGTGCATTTATCCTTTTGGGTTATTGCTTTGCTATGATGGGTAAAAGTTGTGGCTAATATTGAACAAAGGCAGTTGGATTTTAATTTTCACATTCATTTTTAGTTTCATAATATTTCCATTGAACATCTAACTAGAGCCCCTCTATACAGTCCATCACTGGAGTAACAAAGACAACAATAACACATTAAAGACACTTCACTGAAAAATGAAAAGTAGATATGTGAAAGCTTAATGGGACGTGATATTGTATCTCAACTTCATTTTAATTGAAATATAGAATTATGACCTGGGTGTTTAATTTATTTGCTTAAAGCAAATAAATAAAAATTGTGTAACTGTGTAATGATTTTATAAATTCAAACAAATATGTTTAGTTTTACTGTTGTTTCAAACTTTAACAAACTTGGGAAAAACAGTTCCAATAATAATACTTCGAAGAAGCAAAGCCACTTGACTCAGGCTTCTTCTCCCGAGTTTTGCTTCTCCAGATTACTTAGGCTGCTAGAATGTTCACTGAGGAAGGCTGAGGAGTGTTCACTTGGAAATTTACAGATGAGGGAACTGAGAAACAGAGAGGTCAAGTTACTAAGATCACAGAACCAGTTACTATAGTTAAAATAAAAGCTTATATTTCAAAAGGTTTTTTTTTTTATCAAGTTAAAAGAGTTTTTCCTACTTGGACATTTAATACCCAACACCCTAAAGTAAACCTGTTAAAACTGAACTACTCATTCTCCCTCCCCTCCTTCCATCCTTCTCATCCTGCCCACCCCAGCCCCAGAGCCATCCCTAACTTCATTTCCTCTGTTCTAGTGAGGGCCCCATGGGTTTTCCCTTGCTCCCTATTACAATCAAGTATCTCAGTCACATTTCTTACACCTGCTCCTTCCTGGGTAACAACTACCTTTATCTTATCAGTCTCTCATTTCTTTTCATCTCTGTGATTGTAATGGTCTCCTCATTGCTTTTTCTGCATCCTCCTATTGCTTCTCCAATCCATCCTTCACAGTGCAGTTTGAATAGTCTTATCTTACTAATGCACCCTTCCAATTACATCCCTCGTTTTTCAGATACTTTCTGTGGTTCCCTTGCTTGCCAAATGAAGTATAAATTCTTGACCATGGTCCTTAAGACTGATTCCGTTCTCCCCTTTCAGCTTTACCACATGCTGCACTCTTTGCTCTTTTCTCGTTTTGTCTTCTTTGGTTTTCATGTAGTGTGCTCCTCTCTCCCCTTCAAGCCTAACTTAGATGCCAAAAGCCTTTTCTAATCTTCCCCTTGCCAAATGTCCCACAATGTTTTGCCTAGATCTCTCCCTGCATTCTAACTCTTTGTCTACATGTCTCCCCATCCCTACCACGATTCCTCTGTCAGCTACTTGAGAGAAAGCTTAATGGCCAATTCTGATAATAAGGTTTTTGTTAAAAAGTGATTTCTAATAAGAGCTTTGCTTTACTTTGTTCGTGTGTCTTGATGGGAAGCTACAAAGTAAGTTCTGTTGCCTTGTTAAAATTTGTTACTTAAAGCCTAGACGTGGAACTATCTTAGAAATGGAAGGCTCCAGGTCGGAATCTCCCAAGCACTGGGAGAAAATCTGTACAAGAGTGTTTACAAGCACTCTCTAAACTGTTCCTGGCTTTTATTTATATACACACGCAGACATACTCTCATACATCCCTACATATGACTTTTGTTCTTTGCTTTAGGAGATGAGACATAATCCCTACCCCTTAATGGTCTTACAGTTTAGTCGGGGAAAGTACACAGAAAGTTATAATAGGACATTTAATATAGGTGTGTAAGAGGGCCATCAAACCTGAGATTACTATTTTTTTTAATATTTTCCCTAAAGACATTTTTTCAATTAACAAGTCCTTATTTTTCTCTCTTCTCAAAAACAAATTCCTGAATTAGCCACATCCAAAACTGTTTGTCTTCTTCTGCACCTTGATTCTATCATCTCTGGCACATAATGGATAATAGCATGTTTCATTAGTCTACAGCCCCATCTTTTTCAAATTGACCTTCCTTCTAATTTTTAAATATTAACACTTAGTGACAATGATTCTTTTCCATGGTACCACTGGCAGATACCTTCACAACAGAAATTGCTCTGAAGAATCCATAGGGAATATGATTTTCCCCCCTTCCAAGACCTAAATCACCAGTGTTGCATAAAATTACAAATTTTAAGAACATGATGGTTAATATTTTTAAATACACAAAAACTGTATTGAAAAGATGCTATCTTGTCAATTTTTTAAAAGAAAATTGAACATATTCCTCCTATGCATGTTGTATGTTAGGGCTTGTAGCCTGAGTCCTTGTCAGCTTGTCCTTGTGAGCCACAAGCAGTCACTGACAATGCATCCAGATGTCCAATTAAAAAAAGAAACTTTAGCAAGTTTAGCTTCATGAAGAGAGGAAAAGTATTTTCTAGTTTCCGAAGAATTGTCAGGTTCACCAGGAATTAGCCTTTTACTGTTTGGCCCCAGAAGGTAGAGCTAACTGCAATAAATGGAAATCTCAAAGGGACAGCTTCTGATGTCTTCCCAGTAGAGCTGTTCAGAAGTGGAATGGGGTTATCCTCTGAAGTAGAAAATCCCCTCCTTCAGCGGAGGTCATGAGGTGGGGGTTGGATGACCACTTGTTATTGGGATGATTCTTTTTCTAGAATAGATCATCCCAAATGAGCCGTAAAGACCCTTGCATCTCTGAAGTACTTTGATTTTGTGAGCTTTTCTGTCATTTAAGGCTCTCACATAAGTTTCTTTCTTAGATATCTACTTAGCCATTACCATTAGTCAAAACAAAAAAAGTATCCTTAAAAGCTCAATGTGATACCTTTTTGGGGGGAGATGGGGTTGCAAGGCAGTGGGGTTAAGTGACTTATCTAAGGTCTCACAGGTAATTATTAGGTGTCGGAGGCCAGATTTGAACTCAGGTTCTCCTGACTCCAGGACCAGTGCTCACTCCACTGTGCCACCTAGCTGCCCTTTCAATATGATACCTTTTAAAAATACCATTTACCTACTACATAAATAATAGGCAGATTTCACACCTGTCCAGTCTTATCTAATTACCCTTAGGACAGCATTTATGTGAATATAGATCGTGGGAAGTAGAAGAAAATGATTTTTAGGCAGTTTTAGTATTTCAGGCATGGTTTCCACTAGATAATCTCTGCAGTGCCTTCCCACCAAGATTATTTAATTCTTGGAATCTTCACTGAGCTAGAGATGGTTGGCCTAAAGGAGAGGAACAAAATTAAAAATATTTATGAAGGCTTTGAAGGGCAAAGATGTAACCAGTTGATTAATTTTATTTGTTGGAAGAAAGATACACAATTTTACAAAGACAACAAGCACTTTTCTTATAATGGGACAGCAGTTTCTTTTGAAAAGAACAAAAGTTTTATTATATGTAATTTTATTATCTGGTGAGATTCTTGAAAACTATCAGAAATAATGTGTAGTTTTATAACTGTAGGTGCAAATTTACATTTTTTTACTGCTCTGATCTGTATTTTGTTACATGGAGACCTTGCCATCATAGAATAATTCTTATTAAACGATATTCTGGGGCAGCTAGGTGGCACAGTGGATACAGCGCCAGCCCTGGAGTCAGGAGGACCTGAGTTCAAATTTGGCCTCAGACACTTAATAATTACTTAGCTGTGTGACCTTGGGCAAGGCACTTAACCCCATTGCCTTGCAAAAAAACCTCAATCAAACAAAAACAATATTTGGTGTATCCATCTCAGCCAAAGCATTCTTATATGGACAGTTTATCAATACCTAACAGCTTTGTTTATGGAATTGAATATTATAGTTGTGTTTGTTCTTCACACTGTTGTTCAGATACCACACACAGTCCTTATCTGAATATAGTTCAGTGCTAGATTTGAAGTCCAAAGCTCTGGGTTTGGAGCTTTGTTCTGTCACTTGCCCTGTGTGACCTTGGGCAGATCATTTAACATCTTCAGGTTTCAGCTTGTCAGAATGAGAGGGTTGGCCTTGGAGGTCCCTTTGCAGTCCTTGGTCTGGGATCCTATGTCACTCTCTTTGGTTAAAAGGCAAGAGAGACAGAATTTTAGAATTTTACCTTTTTATCAGCATATATGTTAGCAAGACTTCAACTATAATGTTCTACTTATTCTGAATTTATTCAAAGTCAATGAATATTTAGACTTTTCAGCCATGAGATGACTTATCTAACTCCCCTGTTACCACTAGCTTACCATGCCTTCTCCTATGCCGGAATACCTGAACGTTCACTACATCGGGGAGTCTGCCTCCAGACTACTCTTCTTGTCCATGCACTGGGCGCTTTCCATTCCATCCTTCCAGGCCCTGGGGTGAGTGTTGTAAAAGTCTTGACTATAAACACCATTCATAGCACAAATGTATTTTGAATAAGAAATTTGGGAACAAGAGTGAAGGGTGGGGTGCTGGAGAAGAATAATAAATTATGAAATCGAGTTATTTTTTCCCACCAAGTAATTTTAAAAATGTATATTTGTAGTTCCTAGTTATTTTTCAAAATATTTAAAAAGAAGAGCCCCTAATTAATTATGCATATTAACTTTAGTATGTAGATAAAACTTCCTAAAATAAGATTGTCACACCAGTATGTGCTTGATTACATACTGCTTCTGAATATGTATTTATGAAGTACTTTCTGTAGATACTCTTATCAAATTTTAAGGATAAAAAGACAAAAGTGAAAGTTCCTGCCCTCAGTGAGCTTCCATTCCCATACAAACAAAGCACATTCTAAGTTGAGATGTGTTACCCTTGGAGGCAGCTGAGGGAGACCAGGAGAAGCCTCTTGGAGAAGGTAATTCAGGAGGGAGACTGGGGATTCTGGGTGGTGAAAGTGAGGAAGGGGAATATTCTAGGCATGGAGATGGGGGATGGTATCCTGTTTTTAGGGACCAGACTGGAGAGTGAGGCGGGGAGAATGATAGGGAAGAAGACTAGTGAGGGCCACGAGGCCACCTGCAAGGGAGCCTCTCGTGTCAGACTGGGAAGGAGCATCAACTGCCCCATAAGCACAAAGCCAGATGTGAGCAAATTGATGATACCCCCCCCCAAGATTCCATTTTAAGTACAAAGTACCTCTGTCCCCATGATTGTTAGTATACAACTGCAGATAGTAAAATCTTCGACTGGAGGCCAAGCGGTCTGGTCCTCCACACAGGTCGGCGCCTGACCCTTCTGGACTGTTCAGCAGGTCGCTGGAGCTGCTCTATTTGTCCGTTGATCCTCTTACCTCCATTGATGGTGGGCTCAGCACATTGTGGTGCAGCTTGCTAGGAAGCAGATGGAGATGCAGGGTGAGGATGGGGAAGGAAGGATCATCAGACGAATGACTGGTTTGGGGACTCTGTGGACTTTGAAAGAAGAGATGATTTTATTTCTGTCTGTGGTGTTTGTACACAGTCAGGACTTTCTAGAGTAGTTCCCTTGCGTATATGATCCGAGCCCCTCCCTTTGGAGGATCCTGAGTCTCAGTAAGATTAAGCAGACTTGTGATCTGGATCTGACCAGTCTGGAGACTATGGGGCTGAGCTGGAACCCAGGACTGGTTTCTAGGATCGTGGACCTGGTGCTGTAGGGGGCTGGGGGTTGCCCCAGCTCAAGCTCCAGAGGAGGTTGCTGGGACTCGGAGGGGCATCCAGCTCCGTGTCCATCGTGTCTGTGCTTCTCACCCTTTCCACCACCCAGAGAACACCAGAAGAGAATACAATGGGGAACCTGGGAAAATGCCCCAAGTCACTTGTGACTGTTCTGATGATTTGATATGCTTAATTCTCCTCTCTAGGGAGAAAATTTATGTTTTGGGTATTTATACATTTTTCAGTTGAGGGCAAATTTACCTGATGTAAACAAATTGATAAGGCCAGGGAAGTCACTAGGCTCCTGCTTCTGATTGACACGTTCAAAAATCATGAAAGTAAAATGGGGCTATTTTTATCCTTAATAGAAGACTTATCAGATTGTCTTAGAAACAGCAGCAAAGAAAGGGCATCTTTCAGTAGAAATCATTTTAATTTCCTTGTCATATATAACACCATTGATTTTAAGTGCTTCTGTTCAATTATGTGTAACTGCCCACTGTTCATTAAGCCAAATATTGAAGGGGGAAGGGAAGAAAGACCATTGCAACTTCAGGTAATGGTATCACTCCTTCCATAGCCTTAGAAATGGCCATCTGGAGTCAGGGGGAAAACTGCCACAGGGCTTCATGAAATTAGAATAAGTGATGAGGTGATCGTGTTCAAGGGCATTCAATGAAGTGTGAGCTGTTTCATTTACCAACTTAATCTGCATAGTTTATGGATCCAAGAAGTCTGTTGGCTTCATTAGTTAAGTATTAAAAACCCTGCTCTTACTGTCCAGAACTGATTTCACTGATAGGAAATCTCTGGTAAGAAACAAAAGAGCAGCTCTTAGCAGTAGAGTCTTAGAGCATCTTTGCCTGGGGCCTTGAGATGCAGTAGCCACCAGGATGGGTCAAGAGGCAGGACCTGAACTCAGCTCTTTCTGACCCCAGTGCTCCATTCAGCTGGCTGGGAAGAAAGGAGCTGAGCTTCTACCCCCGACCATCACTGTCACCCTCCTGGACAAGTCATGAGGATAAAAATGGAGCCTGTGATTTCATTGATGGGGGGAGCCTGGATGGGGTTCGGCCACTGGTAGAATTGCCTAGGCAGCGAGTGCCTGCATCAGGTGTCCACGGTCTCACAGTCAGCATATATCCAAAGTGAGATTTGAACCCTCATTTTCCTCAGATTTCTCAGAAAACGGAGTCCATTTTGCCCAGAGCATCTTCATCCTCTCTGTCCCTCAGATGTCTTCTCTCACTGTCTCCTCTTTCATCCTGTCAAGACCAGCCCATCTGACTGAACCTTCTCCTGCCCTCGTCATCCCCTCCCTCCCCATCTCTTCTTGCTTCTGCGCTGCCCCCTGCTCTGTCTCCCAGACCCCTGCCGCCCTTAGGACTTCCCCCCTCCTCCTCAGCCAGACCCTTCTCTCCCTTTCTTCTCCCTCTTCTGGGTTGGCTTCTGGCTCTTTTCTTTTCTCCTTGTATACAATTTTGGGAGGCTGAGGATTCCATCGTCACATGACCTGTGCATTTCCTCGTCTCCGGCTGTCTTTTGATCCTCTCTCAGTGGATGGTCTGGAGATATCTTGAAGGCCACATTCTTCTTAGCTTGCCTGTGACTGCTCCTCTAATGATGGCAGCTAACACGTAGATAAGCGTTACAGTGCATGGCACCTGGGACCCTCACACCCACCTGCCCAGCACAGGTAGTTCTTGTCTGAGGCTAGATTTGAACTCGGGTCTTCCTGACAGCAGGCCCAGAGCTCTGTGCTCCAGGGCACTCTCTAGCTGTCCTGTGTGGGATCATGACTCAATCCTTATCTTCCCGCGTTCTTGCCCAGAGGACCTCTTAGAGTGAGGAGAGTTTGGCAACACGTGGTGCTTCAGAGTCATTTCATAGAAGCATAGACTTAGACCTTAGTCCCACTTCATTTTACAGCAGTCAGCTGAAGCCCAGAATAATTGGGGCTCAATCAGGGTGGTGCAGGTTTTGATTCCAGGGTCTCTGACCTTCAATCCAAATCTCTTTCCCCTGAACTGTGCATTTTCACATCAGAAATTTTGGAGCCTGCTCCTCTCCACCCGACTTGGGCTGTTCTATGGGGGCAGGGGGCAGGGGGCCCTGGGGGCAGCACCCTCTCCCTCTTGGTAGCTCTGCTTCAGTGGGCTTCCGGCCCTTTCCAGCTCTTTGTATGGGCTCCTGGATGCTCCTACTGCTGTGGTTCTGGGCATTTCCCTGCTCCTCCCTTTGTGGCTGAGACATGTTGCTTTTCCTTCTCATGGAGGGCAGACAGGGTCATTGGACTCACCGTGTGTGAGAAAAGGCTTCCCTAGAAACTATTATTTCTCATACTGATTCATGGTCCCCTGCCTTCTCCCTCCCCACGGGTAATAATAGTAACCCCTAAGTGGCTGGTTCAGCTTCAGTGTTTTCCAAACTTGCTTCTGTCAGAAACCTGTTTCTCAAAGGGGTTTTCACTTTATTTCCTTTCAAACTTAAAAGAAAAATGTGAACAGTCATTTTTAAACAGATGACCCATGTGATGAATCAAATAACAATGTCTGCAAGTCACAGGCTGAGAGCTATAGGATGTTTGCATAGATGTCTTAGCTAGTCCTTGCCTTCAGGAAATTTACAGTCTACTAAAGGTGTTAGTGTGTCTAGATAAAACATTGTGAAATGGGGTAGAAGGGGATAAGTACCACAGAAATACAAAGGACTTTCGAAAGGGGGAAGAGCTTTCAGGGCCCCAGATTATAGTGCCTGCCCTGTCTACTTCTTCAAAGGAGTGAATGTATAAGCACAAGGTCAACAAAGGCAAAGTGGCTTTGCTGGCAGGGAGAGTTTATGGGAACCTGGTTAGTTATAGACCCTTTCCTTTCTTTTCCTCATCATAATGCAATCTTTTTTACTGCTTCCTCTACTAGGGCTCAGACTCCCTTGTCTTAACTCCTAGTAAGGAAAGAGACTATTCCTTGATTAGTCTCAGATAAAATAAGCTTTCCAGTCCCTTCTGATGAGGCTAGGGGGCATTCTGTCTTCACTTCTTGGCCATTACCTTCAAAAATAGTATCTTTAACTTAAGTCTGGTTTGACTTAGACCTTAGTCCAATTTCTTAGTTAATTCCTATTTGGATCATTTCCAATTTCTCCATCTCTCAATTTCTAGAGGCCAAAACAGAATATTCTACTTAAACTTTTAATGAGGCTGTAGGCTTGATTATTAATAAGGGCCTCTATCAAGATTACTTCTAGAGCCCTGTGACATAAGCCATTAAATTCATGGCCACAAATCTACTACATATCATAAGCAGAGAGTTTTTACATAGGGAAAAAATAACTTGCAGTAAAAATCTTGGAAATAAAAAATGCCGTTTAACTTGGGAATGGTTGAACAATTATACTATTTAGATAATAATGTAATATTCTTGAGCTCTAACATGCAACAAATATGAGGAATTCAGCAAGAGAACAATTGTTTTATAGTCAACAATTACAATCACAAATAAAAAATACATTTTAAAAAGCAGTTAGACTGATTAATTACATTAAACACAGTTGTGGCTGGAGAAAACAGATAATGAGACACCTTTCCCTCCCCTGCATTACAGGTGCAGATTATTATATTTGTGCATCTAGTTTGCTTAAGGGTTTTCTTTCTTGCAAGAGAAATGTGTGTTCAGTGAGGAAAAATACAGGGAAAGAAGTCATCAGCAAAAGCTGTTAATCTTCTCTGATTTATCACTGTGGTTACTTGAATTGGGATTTTTTTTTGGGGGGGGGGTAGGTTTTTGCAAGGCAATCGAGGTTAAGTGGCTTGCCCAAGGCCACACAGCTAGGTAATTATTAAAGTGTCTGAGACCAGATTTGAACCCAGGTACTCCTGACTCCAGGGCCAGTGCTTTATCCACTACGCCACCTAACCGCCCCTTGGGATGTTATTTTTTTAAGAGCCAGGGACTTTATTTTCTATTATTTAATTATGTGTTAATTGTTGATCACCACTCTTATTCAGAGCCCCCCACTCCCAGTTCCTCTGTTTAGAGGTAGGGACTTGGGGTATGTAATGTTGCAGATAACGTTAGGTTTTATTAAACTATTTTTCTTTGTTTTGAGGAAAGGTTCTGAGATGTGTAGATTGCAGAGGATGGCATTATCATACAGGATTCAGCATGAAATAACAATAATATAAAAAACCTGAAAGGGATCAATAAAACTGAATAAAGAAATAAATTAAATATCTTATAATAGTATTTAACTCACAATCCATAATTGGTAATCTTTAGGAAGATCAAGTGATCCCTTTCTCAGAAAATTCCTTAAATGCTCATAAATAAAACTTTCAAGTAATTTTTGTAAGCCTCAAAAAAAAATGTTTACAGACTTGAAGGCAAAAGATAAGACTTCTGATTTTTAGCTCTTGAACTTTATGAAGATATTTACTTTATTAGGTTTATGTATTTGAATTTTTAGAATTTTTTTACATTTTTCTTTGTATAAATTCATTTTCTTTTTATATTTGTTACATGAATCACTTATAACTGCTGTCACTTGGAAATATGAAAAAACTCCAAATTTTCATAGCTTCAATATATTTTAAAATAATAAAGACATCTAGGATGAGTAGGCTGAATATAATACAGGTTGATTGAAATATTTACCTATTTATCTCATTAATTGTTAACTCTCTAAACCATAGAATTTGTCATGACCACTCTATGATCTTCTCAAAATCATTTTCATTCAGCTATATTTTACTCTTTATGAATGAATGGTTATTACATACTGTTGATGAAAATATTTAAATAAAATGAATTTCACGTTGTGTTGCCTTTTTCTCTTCACAGTCAAGAAAATAGCATCTCATTAGTGAAAGCATATTGGAATGAACTCTTTACCCTTGGTCTCGCTCAGTGTTCTCAAGTAATGAATGTGGCCACTATATTAGCAGCATTTGTTAATCGTCTTCACAGTAGTCTTCAGCAAGGTAAAATATGCCTCCTTCTTTTTCAGGATGTTTTACAGAGTTTTCTTTAGGCGAACATTTAAAAACTTGGTATCTGGAAAGTCTACAGAGGTCTTTCTTTATCAAGTACCTTTTTTTCTTTTTTCTTTCATTATATCAGAAAGTTTTTTTTTTTACACAGGAATTGAGAAAAAAATATTATCCAGATGTTGTAATAATGAATAAGTTACTGACCTCATGCCTCCCAGACTCAATTTCCCATAATGCAATTTTGTTAACTTCTTTGATAAAATGATTAAGGACTCACATTATCTGGTCAGCTTCCCTCTGTTCTGGTGTTGACATACTAGCATACTAGCAAGTTGGATTAATTATCACCAGGTTGCCTGGCAAATGTAGAATCAGGGTAAAGGGACTTGGCTGCCTCTAAGGGATATCTTTATCATATAATGTGGTTTGGGTTGACCTTTGGGAAAGGCTTCGATTTGCCATATGGCTTGAATATTTATGTCAGCCTGTCAGGATTGTTCCTCCCTTATGTAATGCTGATAGCAACACTCTTAGTCATAGAGCCGTCACTTGGGATCAGAAGTTCTTGGTTTCCCCAGTTTCTAGTATTTGAACTGTGCACCTGATGTGTGCAGAAGAGGAGATAGGGAGGTTAGAGCAACATTTACAATTTATTTGTATTTTATCACTTGCAGAAGCTGCTACTTCTTGTCATAAATACTTCATCTCTTATTCTTGAACTTGAATACCTCCTACCTTTAGATCTTTAGACCCTGTTCTTATCCAAATCCTTTTCATGCCAGACTTTACAGCCTGAAGTCTTATTTGTAACTTTTAAAAATTCTTGAAAATTGTATTCCTGCCCTCCCCCCCTTCAAAGAATTATAAATTTGACTAAATTTTATTCTCAGAATTTTAAGTCTTTGGAATGTTTTAATTATTCCTGCTTTTGGCAGATTATAATTTTTGAGTATGTTCTTTTGGATCCAAACTTCTCAATGTTACATTTGTGATATTTTAAGAAGAGGAAACATTGCCTTTAGTACTTTTCTCCATGTTTTTGTATGCTAAACAACTTCCCCCTTTCAGATTGATCAAACAGCTTGTACTTTTCCATAATTGCATAATAACAGGACATTTGTTTTTTTTTTTTCAGATAAACTGTCAACAGAGAGAGGAAAAGTCCTGATGGAGCACATCTTTAAGCTGCAGGAGTTTTGTAATAGTATGGTCAAACTCTGCCTTGATGGCTATGAGTATGCCTACTTGAAGGCCATCGTGCTTTTCAGCCCAGGTAGGTCTCCTTGAGCTGCTGCCACCTTGGACACTCTGCTCAGAGCCTCAGTTGGACTGCTGCTGATCACACCCTCAGGGTCTCCCTCTGCACCCCATCCTCCTTGGGAGACTGGCTCATCTGTGGGTTTTCCCTTTGCCATCTAGAGGCTGAGCCCATGCCCCGTCTCTCCCCCATAAGCAGTTCAGGTGGAGACCTTGGACTTTTGATTTGAGCACAGTGTTTCACATCTCAAGCACATTTTACCAGGTCTTTGAATGACCAAAAGCTAAGCAATGAGGGTCTTTAAATTTTGAGTTCCAAATCCTTTCCCTCCCTCCTTTTCTGTCCTCCTTGAGATGGCAAGTAATTTGATATAGATTATACATATAAAGTCAGGTAAAACACATTTCCCTATTAACTGTGCTGTAAAAGAAAACACAGATCCCCTCCCCCCCAAAAAACAAGAAAAATAAAGTTAAAAAAATATTCTTCAGACTACAGTCAAGCTCCATCAATTCTTTCTCTGGAACTAGATGGCATTTTTCATGATAATTCCTTCAAAATTGTCTTGGATCATTGCATTGATCAAAATATCTAAGTCATTCATAAGTTGATCATTGTACCATATTGTTATTTCTGAGTACAGTTCTGCTTCTGATCCCTTCATTCCTCATCAGTTCATATAAGTCTTCCCAGGTTTTTCTTATACCATCCTGCTCATCATTTCTTATAGCACAATAACTTTTCATCACAATCACATATCACAACTTGTTCAGCCTTTTCCCAATTAATGGGAATCCCATCAATTTCCAATTCATTGCCACCCCAAAGAGTTGCTATAAATATTTTCATATAAATAGGTCCTTTTCTTTTTTCCTTTGATCTTTGGGATGCAACCTAATAGTGGTATTGCTGGATCAACAGATTGCACAATTTTGTAGTGTTTTGGAAGTAGTTCCAAATTGTTCTCCAAAATGATTGGACTAGTTCACAACTCCACCAAGAATTTATTACTGTCTCAGTTTTTCCACAACCCCTCTAACATTTGTCATTTTCCTTTTTCCTTGTCATATTATTCAATCTGATAGGTGTGAAGTGGTGCATTGGAGTTGATTTAATTAGCATTTCTCTAATCAGTAGTGATTTAGAGCATTATTATGCAACTATAAATACCTTTGATTTATTTTTCTTCAAACTTCCTGTTCATATCCTTTGACCATTTATCAATTGGGGAAGACTCCTATTCTTACAAGTTCAACTCAGTTCACTATGTATTTTGAGAAATGAAGCCTTTATCAGAGTTACTTGCTATACCCCAATATCCTGCTTTCCTTCTCATCACAATTTCTACAAAAAATGTTCTGCTCTGCTTTCAGCACTGTTATTTCTCTTCTACTTCACTAGTTTTAATGTCAGTGTAATGAACAAAAACTGGATTGTCAACTGCTAAATTTTGCAAAATTTTGCTCATATGTTTTTCATGTTTATGATTTGGAATTGACTTTCAGAGACTGCAGAGTAATTGTGAACCATTGAAAAAATTTTCTGGCCCTGAATGACATGGATAAAATTTGTGAGGCTTTTTTTCGTTATTATTGCTCCTTATGTTCCACATGAGTTAATCATGTCTCCCCATTTCCTGCTTTAACCAGTTTGCCAACTTTGTTATCCTATTCCCCAGACTCAAGAGACAAAGCTAAAAGTGAAACATTTATTCAGGCTGACATCCAATTTAGTTTCATTAAGTTAAGTAATTCCAGATCCTTTTAGTTCTCATTTTCTGTTCTATTTTAGTCACCAGAGAATTTTTACTAATTCTTTAAACTTTTTCTTAATTTTGAACATTAATTGGTAATGTATTTTTATCATTGGTATCTTATCTATGATCACTGTTGATAATGGCCTTAAAGAATTTTCCTTTACTATTTTGTACTAGCAATATTTTGCCTGCAAAGGTTATATTATTTTCAAAATCTATAGTTTCAAAACTATTTTATTCAAACAATAAGAATGAATGATCTTAGTAAAAATATACAGATTGTGACCTGCCAGTTTTCTTTGTTTTGGGAACATTTTTTATAACTTATTTTTAACCTCTAATTGAAGCACAAAATAATAAAAATTACTCCCATTTCTTTTTATCATTTTAATAGATTCTCCCTTTTTATTTAGAATACTCCAGGTTTTAGAATTCTTGAGTGTCAGAGTGTGTCTATCATGCCACTAATAAGAATAACTTATACTTATTGCCAGGCTGCTGGGTGGCGTCATAGAGCTCCAAGCTCTGGGCCTGGTGCAGGAAGACTCCTCTTCCAGAGTTCCATTTTGTGGTAGATCCTTATAAGCTGTGTGACCCTGGATGAGTCACTTCACCCTGGCTGTCTCAGTCTTCTCATCTGTAAAGTGAGCTGGAGAAGGAAATGGCAAAGCCACTCCAGTTACCTCTGCCAAGGAAATCTCAAATGGGATCATAAAGAGTTGAACATGACTGAAATGACTGAACAAAAACAATAGTAACAACATACTTAATTGACTTGGTAGTTTGCAAAGTACTTTTCTCATACAAGTGACATAAAAGTGCAAATGCTGCTGTTCTCTGATACTTTGATTGTTGTCTGAATTCTCTAGATCAGTCATCTCGCTTATTTAGTCCTGAAATGTGGTACCCATGACTGCTGTTGTCTTACCAAGAGAGGTTATAGGGCTGTCACCCCTTTACTCCCAGAAGTTATGCCTCTCATTATGCTGGTTAAGACCACGTCAACTTTCTTAGTTGCCATTGTCCTATTTGTACATGCTGAGTGCTCTGGGGTCCTAGCTAGTATCTGCCAGGCTGACTTTTTGAAATGATCTCCTAGTTATTAGGAACTTTTATTGTATCTTCCATTCTGAGTTCTGCCCTTAGGTCTCCAGTAGCTTGTGGGTCACATTAGTGTTCAGTGGTCAGTTCTCCTTGAACTCATTTTGTCACAAACCAAATTCACTCACCTCCTTAGGACCCCCCTCTCCTGCCTTGGTCTTTCCTCCGAAGCATCATTACTTTTGCAGTTCTCTAGACTTAGAACCTTGGGTTCATCTTCAGGTCTTTCTTCTTTATTCCCTGTGTTAGGTCAGTGAACTCTGTTCACTTTTCTGTTTGTTTGGGGTTTTTTGCAAGGAAATGGGGTTAAGTGACTTGCTCAAGGTCACACTGCTAGGTAATTATTACGTGTCTGAGGCTGGATTTGAACTCAGGTCCCCCTGACTCTAGGGTCAGTGCTCTATCCACTGTGCCACTTAGCTGCCCCTCTGTTCACTTTTCTTGGAGACATTTCTTCTGCCTGACCTTCTGGTCCATTCTCACATCATTTAACTCACCTGAAAGCCTGCATCTGCATTTGTGATGCCTTCCTGCCTCCACATGTAGGGCTTTATTTAAATTTGACTCTTCCCTTGTCATTCAGAAAATTCATACTATTTCCCCAATCCCAGCAGGTCTGACTTTCCTGAGGGCTTTCAAGGCCTTTGCTAACCTTTCCTAACCTGCTGGCTCCTTCTTGATCTGTGCCTTTCCTCCTTTGGTAGCCTTTCCAGATTACCCAGGCTGGAAGATACATCTTGCCTCATCACTGAAGTTTTCTCCAGTTTACCTTTATTTCACTTGCAAAGTCTATGTTTTCGTTAGCACATCATGATCCTCAGGCTTTATCAGATTGTCCACAGCTTCTTTGTGTGAGTGCATTTGGTGTCTCATTCTCACTCTGTTCTTTGATCTGGACACCTTGATGGTGCCATCAGGAGGAATCCTGGCACCAGAGGGAGGACACAGTAAAGACCTGATTGAGAAAAAGATAAAGACTGCCACTACTTGGAATTGGTTTTAGGCCCAGTACTTAATGATTTTTATTATGAACTTGTTATTTAGTCGTTTTCAGTCATGTCCAACTCTCTTATCCCTTTTGGGGTTTTCTTGGCAGAGTTTGCCATTTCCTTCTCCAGCTCATTTTACAGATGGGGAAACTGAGGCAACCAGGGTAAGGTGGCTTGCCCCAGGGCACACAGCTGAGGCTGGATTTGAACTAGGTCTTCCTGGCTCTAGACGTGGCTTTCTATCCACTGCTCCACCTTCTGCCTTCATTCTAAAATATGCCTTTCAAGGTCATTACTTTTTTCTTTATTGCTATTCTTTGCATTTTTTTAATTCACTCAGTTCAGATTCTGATGACTCCTAATTTTGCCACATTTTCTTCCTTTCCTCAGTGACTTCAGTGCCTACTTCACAGTCTTTTTCTCTACCCTAAGTCCTGTCCAGATACAAGGGTGCTTCAACATACATGTCAGTCAGTCAGTAAATAATCAAGTGCCTACTTAGTGCAGACACTGAGCTAAACAGCAGATATGTTCCAAATTGATGTTCCCTCAGATACCCTAATTTCTCATTTCCTCTAATTTCCCATGACCTCCTCCATCCTATGTCAGCACTAGACAGAGGTAGTCATGCCCATGATCTTGCCATCCTCCACAAATGTTCTACTTTCATGTCCATTAACTTTGAGATACTTTCTTCATTCCATCTTTCATTGTCTTATTTCTCCATTTTCACTGCCTCTTTTCTCTGAAACTATCCCTTTAGTTACATCTTATGATGTGGTAATTATTCCATTATTTTCATGTACCATCATTTTTTCAGCCATTTTCCACATTTATGGGTACCCTTTTCTTTTCTCATTTGTTCTTACATTATAAAGTGCTGTAATTCATATTTTTGTAGCTTTGGGTTCCTTCCCTCTTTCTTTTAACTCTTAGATTCATACCTCTAGTAGATCACTTCCTCATTTTTCACAGACAGTGAAACTGAGGCCCTCCCAAGTTAAGTCATTTGCCTGAAGGGGCACTTAATAAACATTGGTTTGAATTTAATATAGTTGAGGCCCAGAGAAGTTACTGACTTGAATTCAGCTATCCAGTTGCAGAACTAGAACAAAAATCAAGTCTCTGAATTATAGCTCCAGGCTCTGTTTATTAAAGGCTCTGTTCTTAAGGAAGATCATTACATAGTGACATCATTTCTTCAAAGACTGAGTTTCTCATATGTTTGCTGATTGTGTTATAGAAAAATGCATGCTATAATTCATTCATATATTATGTGGTTTTTATCCATTAGTCCATTAGGATCTGAGAGTCTACTGAGGAATGAATTGGCAACCCTGGGGCAAGGCCAGGGAGCAAATGGAGTCAAGACAGCTACCTGCTTTCCTGTGCCAAGGCTTCAGTGGTTAGCCCAGGCTTAGAGACAGTGGGTGACAGATCCAGCTGTAGGTCACAATCTCAAGAAAGGCAGGGAGGGCAAGTCCCTGATGAGCTTCTTCCCTGATCCCCTCTGCTCAGGTCTGGTACCCACTTAGACTTGCTGACTTAGAGTAACCATGTCTGCCTTGTTGTTCCAGATCATCCAGGCCTAGAAAACATGGGACAAATTGAGAAATTTCAAGAAAAAGCTTACATGGAATTTCAGGATTACATAACAAAAACATACCCAGATGACACCTACAGGTTTGTAGAATTTAAATGATTCTGTAATTGCACCCATCTCTGATCAAATAAGATGATCTAGGCAAATCAGAAATGTTCAGTATGAATTCCAGGTGGTGGCAGTGGCAGTGGTGGTGGTGGTGGTGGTATTTACTTGGGGAATATGAGAAAGACGAGCAGTTATACTAATTGGAAATTCTTTTAGAAATTCTCATGAATACATCTGCAGTTCAATTCATTTTGAAAATTGGTGAGGGGAATTTTTGTATCATTGAGTTTTTCAGGAGTTTCCTTTCAATGAATAATTTCATTCATTCATTTATTCTTTGAGACTGGGTCTTTGATGTAGCTACAGGCTCAGACCCATTATTGCACAGCCCCCATGGAAGTTTTGACTTGCTTGACTTCTGATCTGGGCCAGAATTTAAGCCCCAGGGGTTTGCATCATTGGTCCACACAACTCAGAACTCGCTAATTCAAGCAGTCCACCCACCTTGGTTTCCCCAGGAGCAGGGATTACAGGCATATATTCCCTCATCTGACCCACTTATAAACATCTAAATCAACTTTAACTCAGCAACAGAGAGGTTTTTATGCACTGCCATTTTGCTCTATGAAAACACTGTGGGGTGGGATGAGGTGGAAGTAGAGATCAGTTCAGAATTTTTTTTAAATGCCACAAGTGATTAAAGTCTTTGCTGCCTGGGCTAGAGAGAGACTGGCATTTAAATACACATCTCATCAATTCCAAGGCCAGCTTTCTTTTTTTTTTCCCTTTTTTTTTTAAGATTTTTTCAAGGCAGTGGGGTTAAGTGGCTTGCCCAAGGCCACACAGCTAGGTAATTATTAAGTGTCTGAGCCTGGATTTGAGCTCAGGTCCTCCTGACTCCAAGGCCAGTGCTCTATCCGCTGCGCCACCTAGCCGCCCCTCCAAGGCCAGCTTTCTATGAACTATGCTGCACTGCTTTTTTTTTGTAAAGCATGCATCTAACTTTTTCAGCCACATACCTCACAAACCTTTATTGAAATACAGTCTTCTGATCCTGGTATTCAAGACCCTGTGCAATAGGGTTCCAACCTACCTATCCAGCCTCTTTTTCTTGCATTCTCTGTTGTCTTTCAATTGTTTGGTTTGTGTCCCCATGGTCTATAGTACCAGGCCCTTATATCCCCCACTATCTCCAAAATCTGGCCAAGCTCCTTTTATTGCTTCCATGATACTATCTATCCATCTCATCTCTATTGTCCCCTTTTCTTTTTGCCTTTAGTCTTTCCCAACATCAGGATCATTTTCAATGATTCCTCTCTTCTCATTTATGTGACCAAAGCATTTACGCTTCAGCTTTAGTATTTGACCTTCCAGTGAATAGTCAGAGTTAATTTTTATAAGTATTGACTGATTGGATCTCATTGCTATCCAAGGGACTCTTAAAAGTCTTCTCCAGCACCACACTTGGAAAGCATTGAGAGAACTTTGCTTATAGTCCAATCTCACAGCCATACAATAGTATGGGGAAAACCATAGTTTTGACTCTTTGGACCTTTGTCAACAAAGTGATATCTCTGTTTTTAGTATGCTGTCTAGATTTGCCATAGCTTTCTTTCCAAAGAGTAGGCATCTTTTAATTTATGGCTGCAGTTGCCATCTACAGTGATCTTTTTAATTTTTTTTCTAGTTACATGTAAGGATTTAGTATTCATTTATTGTAAGAGTTTGAGTTCCACATTTTTCTCCCTCTCTCTCTCTTCCCTCCCCCCTTTGCAGCAAGTAATCTATTATACATGTACAATACTGTTAAACATATTTCCATATTAGTAATGTGAAAAAAGAATTAGAACAAAAAGGGGAAAAAAGTATGAAAAAGAAACAACATACAACAGATTTTTTAAAAGTGAACATAGATGCTTTGTTCTGCATTCAGACTCCATAGTTCTGGGTCCCTCTGGATGTGGATGGCATTTTCTAATCCAGGTCTTTTTAGAATTGTCTTTGATCATTGTAATGCTGAGAAGAGCAAGTCCTCTTAATTGGTCATCACACAGTGTTATTGTTACTGTGTACAATGGTCTCCTGGTTCCAGGGACTTCACTCAGCATAGTTCATGTGGGTCTTTATAGGTTTTTCTGAAATCATTCGCTCTATCATGATCTTTAAGCCCAAGAATGTAACATCTGACACTGCTTCCATTTTCTTCTCCCTCCCTTTGCCAGAAGTGATGGGACCAGTTGCCAAGATCTTAGTACTCTGTATTCTATCTTATACTCTGTTCCAGGCAAAGGGAACTAATTGTCATCTACTATTCAAACATCTCCATATCTTTGCTCACACGTTCCCATCTCCATGATGTTTATGCCCCAACCTTGCCCTTTCTGTCTCTTGATGTCCTTTATTTTGTCCTGTAAATGAGAGGGTTGGACTAGATGACCCTTAGGGTCCCTCAAGGTCTAGATCTATATTCGTAGGATTCTAACCTTAGAAGATCAGCTGTGTGCTCCCCCAAATATTTCTCATTGGACTTATTGACTGGAAATTGTTCTTCTCCATGAACAAGCTTTTTGGATTCTTGTATAAAGTTTGTTTGAGTTTCAGGTGGTGGAGCTCAGTCTGGGAATTCAGGAAACCTTCTTGACCATCATTTGTGTTTCTTCTCAAGTCCTTACTGTTCAGAGTAAAGTCTGCCCTTTCTTGCTCCAGATAAAAATGCCTCCACTTCCTTTCTCATTCTTCTTCCATTTCTCTGAGCCTTCTTAAGCATCATTATGTCTTTCTTGATGTGGTTCTTCCAGAGATGACTGCCGTCATGCTTTAAAAGGAAATTTAAGGTGGCTGATTCAGCTTCGTTTGTACTGCCCTTCCTGATTATTAGCAAATGTTTTGTTGATTCTTTTGGAATGTCACAGGCAAGGAATAAACAGAGGAAGCTGACATGGTAAGGGAGGAAGGGGAAGACCAATATAAGCTTTACAGGATAGAGTTTTTATATTTGATCCTAGAGTGAACCCCATTTAGTGTGAACCCCATTTAGTGTGGGGGAAGAAGCTGTGTCATTGGCAGACATACTTTATAGAAGTCACCTTGGCAGCTGAAAAGAGGATGATTTAGAACAGGGAGAGACTTTAGGCATTTAAGAACCATTTAGAAAGTTATTGCAGTAGTCAAGGTAAGAGGGGATAGAGACCCGAGCTAGATTAGTGCCTGTGTGAGGGTAAAGAAGGGGACAGATACGAGAGACGTGAAAGTAGAAACGATGAGATTCGTCATTGGATTGGATGTGTGGAGTGAGATTGATGAGTCAGGAATGACACCAAATTACAAACCTGAATGAAAAGGAGGATCATGCTGCCCTCTGCTATAATAATGGAGTGCAGAAGAGGGAAGAGTTTGGAAGAAAGATAGTGAGTTCTGCTTTGGGTGTACTGGGTTTGAGATGTCCTTTTTGAAAATGAGGGGCAAGCAAACAATCCTTTCAGAGACTTCTAGCCTATTGCTCTTGTTTAATTTCCCCTTTAAAAAAATCTGTTGCCTTTCTCCGAAAAGTCTTTAGTGATCCTAACCTTTATTATGGTGACTTCCTACAACCTCTCCTCTTTTTCCCTTAGTACACTCACTACACAGTTTGCAGACTCTATTTTGTGGATTACTATGAATTAAGAACTTCATTATCCATTTTAAAATTTCCAAAATCTGAGATTTAAATTATGCCACAAGTTTTGTATGTAATTCTTGTGTTTTTCCTCTTTAATGAATGTTACTTTAATTTTCATTGACAAGAAATGGTATTTCAGTAAAACAACAGTGTTATGAAAACAAGCTGACAATGAAACCAGAAGCTCAGGCGAGATAATAAATGAATGTAGATTTGTCTCTAAGCTTCCCTGTATTTATTTCTCTTTGTCTGATTTCTGACATGGTTTTGTCCTTTTTAGGTTATCCAGGCTACTTCTCAGATTGCCTGCACTAAGGCTGATGAGTGCTACTGTCACAGAAGAATTATTTTTTAAAGGTCTCATTGGCAATGTACGAATTGACAGCGTCATCCCATACATTTTTAAGATGGAGACTGCAGATTATAACTCTCAGATAATTGGTCATGGCATTTGAAAGCATGCTATTGTGCTGCTGTAGACATAAACTTGTTTCTTTAGAACATAAGAAACCAGACTATATCTGATCCTTCCACCCATATCTGGACATTTCATTTTTAATAGCTGACTGAAATCCAAATAGTTTTCTTTTTCACATGACCTTCAAGAATTTATAAATGACTCAGCATGTACCAGGAATGACTTTCATCTTCCTTCCTAGTCTCATATTTAAGTGGATGAGGAGTCTTCAGAATTCTGCCTTGGCAAAGAGCCATCAGGAGCACCACTGACCTGTGTGAGCTAAGATGTCTCTGCACATTTCATGTTGGAAAAAAATAATAATAAATTAATTTTCCTTTCAGAGTGTTGTTCTATTTATGTTTAATTTAATCATGAACCAATATGAAAACTCAGTGGTCTGAAATCCCTAAAGAGCCCAGGGATTGCCTTCGATTTCCACATTTCTGTAATAGAACTCACTTTTGTTTCAATTAATATGTGAAAAAGAAATAGGTTTTTTGCTTAATGGTGTGAGGATGCCATTAAAACTGCAGGGAAATCAAAGTAGAAAAAAAAATGTTTTTTAAACTTTTGTAAATGCCATGGCATCCCCAGTATACCAACCCCATTGCTGGCAATGGGTCCTGGGCAATTCCGGATGTTCAGGGTTGCTGTTTTAGTGTTGTGTACTAGTAGATAACAAGCACTTTTTATTTATGCCATAGAAAATTGGTTTTAGAGTAAAGTGTTGGCCAAGACACTTTATTCTGTGTTCTCCTGTTTTTAGTTATCCACTGTGTTTTAAGAGAGCCACTCTGACTGAGCCCAGAGTTGTGTTCTGTTTTGTTTTGGTTTTTGAGCATTTCTAACACTAGCTAGTATCAATTGCTCTTCTTTCTCTAAAGAGCATTCTGACCTCAGGATTTTCATTTCTCACATTTTGGAGTAATTTCATAGTACATTTGAGTGTGAGGAGAAAAAAATCTGTTGATTTTTAAATAACCCATCTGTAATGACAAATTTGAATTTGCAGGGTGGCTGTGCCTAATTTATAAAACTCGATCATATATTTTTATTTAGCAGCAGTTCTCTTACCTGCTGTGAAAGGGAGAAATATGCAAGGATCCTCACTGTATTTTAATGATGATAGGCATGTAAGCTTCCATTATCACCATTTCAAAAACATTTTGAGTTCTTGGTTATAGTGTCTTCCTTAATACATGTTTTTCTGAGCTAATTTGATATTGATTTTAAGACATTTCTTTGTTTCCCCTGTGAATTGTTTCACATTAAAATTCACTGATTTGTAAAAACCAATCTGGAAATTACATTACAGGTAGCAAAAATGGATTTTTGGTAAAGTCTTTTGTAACAAAAGAGGAGCTGGATTTTTCCTGTGGTGTTCACTAATCATTACTATCTAGTAAATAAAATAAAGAAAATAAAATGTCTTAGCCTATGGTCTTCACCTGTTTATTAAGGGTGGCTTTTTTGCCAGTTAAAAATGAGATTTTTGTCAATGGGTTTATAATTTTAAACTAAGAGGAACAATACATTTAGTATAAAACCTTCAAATGGAAAAAAAATAATTTTATACTTTATAAAATCCAATGTAGCAAGACAAGATTTCAGGAAAATAATCCTTTAAAATAATGTACATACATTTAAGAGATACGTGTCTTTTAAGCATTTTCCTGATTAAACTTGTAGTCATATTTGGAGGTGTTTCAAAGAACTGTATTAAAGTAATACTTGCATTACAAATGTCTGTGTCTTGTGTCTTTAGTCTCATCAAATTCCTTGCTTTATTCATTCCATTATATTATCTTTAGGCTGTTTTTGTCTTACCGGTATAAAGCTTTGCCATTCAGAAAGGGATGAGATGTTATTGCTCATGCAACAGAATGTTTTTAAGTTGAAGTATTTGGAAATCCATGGTATTGTGAAAAGATCCCAGTCAGAGACCCTGGATTCAAATTCTGGCATGTGTGCCTCTGGGTATGACCTTGGCAAATCACTCTGACCGAACATCAATTTTCTATAAAATGAGGATAGCAAGATCGTTGTGAAGCCAGTGCTTTATAAATCCTAAAAATTAAAAAAAAATTGGGGCGGCTAGGTGGTGCAGTGAATAAAGCACTGGCCTTGGAATCAGGAGTACCTGGGTTCAAATCTGACCTCAGACACTTAATAATTACCTAGCTGTGTGGCCTTGGGCAAGTCACTTAAACCCATTGCCTTGAAAAAAAATTTTTTAAAAATTGAAACATATCTAAACATAAAATATAAATATAAAAAAATAAGGATTCGATTTTAAAATTATTTTAAGAACTATTAACATTGCAACCATTGTATACTTAGGGAGGTTTTATGACCCTCAGTTGCTTTTTCATATGGGAAATGAGTTTTATAGTGTATTTTAAGGTTTAACAAGAACCTTATGAAAACTAACTCTCTGAAAAAGGCAATGCAAGAATTGTTCTTCCCATATGACAGATAAAGAAACTGAGGTGCAGAGAACTTAAGTGACCTTAGGGTCACCCACTGTATGTCAGACCTGGGATTTGAACTCAATTTTCTCTCCAAGATCAGTGTTTTGCCCACTATACACCAAGCTGTTTTAATAACTAAATGATCCCTTTTCATAGGGTCCCCTTTTGTTCTAAATTAGATCTATTTTCCTTGACTTGGGAGACCAGGGAGGAAGGGAGATGGGGTAGAAGATAAAAGAAGTTCTCATTGTCAGATTGCAAATTTGACTTGTATTTTGTTCTTACATTTGGTTTTTGCCTTTGAGTTTTTCCACCTTCTTTTAACATCATGCAGACCCCTTCCTGGGTTTCTCCCAATCCTCCAAGATTTCCACAGAAGTGTCTCTGAATATTGGTCAGGATGGCTGACTCTGCAGAATTCTTGCCCCTGACTTTGATCATTGGATCTTAGGTGGAGATCTGCGTGGGACCTAAGTTGGTTGATTCTTTCATATAGGGAGGAGAGTGGCATATGTGGTTAAAAAGGATTGGGAAGGAATCCTGAGCTTCTCCAAAATTCCTTCCCACTTAGAAGAGGTTCAGGAGAGGGGCAATATTCTCCATCTAGGGAGCCCCTTTAAATGGAATGACCTAAGGAGTATTTGAAATTTTGGTCCCATGTTTTCATCAGTGTCATTCCTCCACTGATGCCAGTTGCAGCCTCTTTGTTCACGAAGTACTGTACTCCAAAGATTTATCAATGAGTTGGATCACTGGATCCTCTTGTTTAGCATTTCAACTGCCAGTGTATCACTTGGATTGTCCATTTTTCTCTTTGTCTTTCCATCTTAGCTCCTTTTTCCATTGTACAATATCCTCAGAAAGACATTGTTTGTTAGTTCTGGCAGCTTACTTAAGCCCACAGATGACCTGTCTTTCTGATGCTGTTTGGGTTATTTGTACTTTTCAGCCATGTGGGAGCTTCAATAAAGAGCTTCTGAAACCATCTGAGCCAACCCACTTCTTTTATAGATAAGGGAAAAGACTCAGAGAGGGATGCTTGTGAACCTAGGCTCTTGCAGCAATAATTAAAGCAAATTTGTAATCAAAGTGTTGGGCTTTTATGGTAGTTTTGATTTCCAGTGATAAATTTAAAATGAAGCATTTTATTTTTTTGACTGCTTAAAGCTTTCGATCTAAAGGGATGAGGTTGGGTGTTGGAGACAATATGCTGCCTACACATATGACTATAATGCATAAGTGGATTATTGATGTTCAGTTGTCCCATCCCATCCCACTCTATGTAACCACATTGACTTTGTCTACTGAGTTTTGGGGGCAAGGATATTGGAGTGATTTGCTCTTTCCTTCTCCAATGTGTCTCCATTTTCACAGATGAGGAATTGAGGCAATAGGAGTTAAGTGACTTGCCTAGGGTGACAGAGCTAGTATCTGAGGCCAGATCCAGACTTGGTGCTCTATCCACCATCCAGCTGCCCCAAAGTGGTGCAAAAAATGGTCTGTCAGATCTGAAGCGGAAAGGGATCAGTTTTTCTGAATTGACTTTTAAATTCAACAGCTGGGTCATAATTTATATTCATCTTGCACTTTAATGTTTTTTACAACAATCCAGAAGGTAGGGTATTATGTATTTATTATTTTACCTACTTTACAATCAGGGAAACTATGGCTTGGGTAAGTGTCATAGTGAAATAAAAGGCAATGTGGTAGGATCAGAGGAACCTTCCAAGCATTTTAGAGATGAAAAGTCCATTTAGCTAAAATAGAGGGGAGAACCATGTAAAATAAGCCTGGGAATACCAGTGGTGCCAGATGGTGGAGAGCCTCGGAGAACAAGACAAAAAGGGTGAACTTTTCTCAGCCAACAGAAAAAAAGTATATAGAAAGGAGTATTGGAGCCTCAGGAAGGATGGCAAAGAACAGAGGATCTAGTCATTGGGTAAGGAAGGTGAAACTGGACCATGGGGTGGCCAGGTGAGTTGTGGTGCCACCAACAGTGATGGGCAAAGTTTGTGGGGAAAAAATAAACAGTGAATTAAGGATGCGGAGTTCACAATGTCCGAAGGACAGATAACAGTAAAATTTCCCTGAAGGAACTTGGAAATATCAGTCTAGAGCCCCCCATTCCCCTTCTGGCAATGCATTGGACTCAGACTTTACTTCTTGTTGCTCTAAGTGATGCCCCTTACCTGGACTTGGGGCTTTTCTCCCTCGTACCTTTGGGAATCCCCTGCATCTTTCAAGGCTCAGTTCATGGGCTGTCTTCCATAAGAAAACCTTACCTGATCCTCCCCCCCACCCCCAGCCTCAAACAGTCTTAAACAGTGTGCTTAAGTGTTTAGGGGCAGTTTTAAGTTTTAATAGTATATATATATATCTGTGTGTTTGTATCTATGCATTGGTTTGAATGCATATAGTCTAGATATAGACATGTACACTCATATACATCTACATTCCAGCCTGTGCATATGTGTGAATACAGTGTATTTATAAACATATGTCTCTACAATATACATATATATATAAACATATGTCTACAATGTGCATATGTATATAAGCATTTTTGTATACATGCAAATGCAGACACGCAGAGATTTGCTGTGCTTTATATTCAAAGATGGGAATGTGTGTGTGTGTGTGTGTGTGTGTGTGTGTACTGGACTTTGCCTTTGATCTCTGGAAGATTTAACATTTGTCTTTCACTGTTTACACTAGTGAAATCTCAAGACTTTTAATAAAAACAAATTATGTATATTATATTATTATGTAAATATATGTATATACACATATCCATCTATACTATATACATGCATTTTTACTTGTTCAGTCATGTCTGACTCTCTGACTCCATTTGAAGTTTCCTTGGCAGAGATATGGGAGTGATTGGCCACTGGACTGGTCTACCAAGATTAAATGACTTGCCCAGGGTCATATAGCTAGTAAGTACCGGAGGCTGGATTGAAACTCGGGAAAATGAATCTTCTCGACTTCAGGTCTGGTGCTCTATGCATTCTACCAACATAGCAAAAACATATAGATAGGCAGATAGATTAGATAGATATACATATATATGTGTATATGTATATATAGGGGCATTTATATATTTTTATAGGTATATTTATTTGTATGATGTCTGTATCTGTGTGGGTTTATATGGACCACATATATACCTATGTGGGGTTATATATGTATGTGCATTACATTCATATTTCATGTTTTACATGTTGTATGTCTCCAGTAGAATGTAAGCTCCCTGAAAACAGTACAGTTTTTCTTTTTTTCTTTTTCTACCCCAATCCTTCCCTCCTGCTATGCCTTGTACATATGTGTTATAAATGCTTTTTGGATTAGATTAAACTGGAGTTTAATATTTATTTTGAAAATTATCTGCACAGAAGTTGTAGCTCAAGTTATGAGAGTGAATGAGATCACCAAGAGAGAAAGAGAAGGGTCAAAGACAACAGCATCTATATTAAGAGATCAGGAGCAACAAGGAAGACCACAGAAGAGGAGGTGGTACTGGAAGCCAAGGGAGAAGAGAGAATTCCTAAAGTAGGGGTATCTAATAGTACCAAATGCTGCCTAGATCAGAGAGGAAAAAGAGGAATCAAAGCGGGCTGTTGCATTTGACCATTAGGAGTTCACTGGTGTCCTTTGAGAAAACAGTTTCAGTAGAGTGGTTGAGGAAAGGTTGTATGTATGGAAATGGAAATGACAGAACTTTTCCAAGAAGTTTGGGCAGTGATGGAGAAGAGCTAGTAAAGAGGCTAGATGGGATGGACCAATCAACAGACTGCTTTTTCAGATTTAGGATGCTTGTAGGCAGCTGGGAAAGAGCCTATGGCAAAAAAAAAAATACTGAAGATTCATAAGAGAGATGAGTTCTTTTTAGCTCTAAATTTCTTTAAATCTTTGCTTTTGCATATAATTATTATTTTTTGTTTTTGTGAAGCAGTGACTTGCCCAAGGTCATACAACTAGTAAGTACCAAGGGTCTGGGGCTGGATTTGAGCTCGGGTTCTCCTGTCTATATTGTTTATGTTCTTATTGCCATGTTGAATCCATCATTAATAAATATAAATAATCTTCCTCTTCTCCTTAATCCCATTGGCTAGAACCATGTTGTGCCTGTGAACGGTCCTCAGTCAACAATGTGGATAGTGAGGAAAGAGGACTGGACTTAAGATCCAGGGATCTGAGTTCAAATTTCAGCTCTGGGGCCAACTAGCTATGTGATCAGGGGCCTAGATTTCTAGCCTCAGCGTCTTCCTTTTTCATTTTGAGATATTAGTTACAAAACGTAGAACTTATTGCAATACAAGAGCATATAAACATTGAAACATTCATTCTATGTGATCTATTTCTGAATATTTTACCCAAATGTAGGTTCTGAATCAGCAAATACTTGGCCCTGCTAAGCTAAAGGCTCATTTTATCTTTTTTCCTTAGTTCTTTCACTAGAGGGCAGTAAGAGCATAGAAACTTCCACTATCTTTGAAGGCTACTGGGTACAAGTATGTTAGATAGTGGGTAGGGACCACCATAGAATGTCAGAGCCTGAAGGGACTAATCAAGAAATCTAGCCCAACTCATCCCTGAACATGAATCTATTTTATAACATAGACGATGAATGGTCATCTAGCCTCCCTTGAAGACTTCCAGGGAAGAGGAACCCACCATTTAACATGTGTATTAAGCTCAGGAAAGGTAATGAGAACAAACAAAAGCTGAATCTAATCTGAGGTCTTTTCAAAAGAGAGGGAAAGTATATGCTTTGATAGAAGAAATCAGAATTGAATTTCCTCTTAGATGCCCTAAGACAAAACTCTATGACAACAAACTCCCCCAAAACACTCATCTGTGCAAGTACAAACAGAGTTATACACACAAACATTAATATAGCACGGTAAGTTTTGCAAAATACTTGATATGTGTCATCTCATTTGATCCTTACAAAAAACTGACTTACTCCTATAATCTCCATTTTACAGAGGAGGAAATTGAGAAAGGTTAGGTGACTTGTATAGGGTCCCACAAGTATTTGAAGTTAGATTCTGACTTCAGATCCAGTGATCTATTTTCGGTATGTTAGAGAGTACCTTGGCTCCAGTGTCAGGGGGCCCGAGTTCTGATCCCATTTCTAATGCTTACCTATAAAACCAGAGATAATTGCCTAGCCTCTGTAAACCTCAGTTTGCTCATTGGCAAAATGTTGAGACTATCGTATGATCCCAAGGTTCTTTTTCAGGTTTAGATCTGGGTTCCATGAACCTGTGAAACTTCTTAAATGATGAGGTTGTCTCTACCTAGGGAAACAATATCCAAGGAAGTAGTTTCAGGGATTCCTCTAAAAAAAAGTGTCTTCAACAATATTTAAAAGTCGAGGGGTAGCTAGGTGGCATAGTGGATAAAGCACGGGCCCTAGAGTCAGGAGTACCTGGGTTCAAATCCAGTCTCAGACACTTAATAATGACCTAGCTGTGTGGCCTTGGGCAAGCCACTTAGCCCCGTTTGCCTTGAAAAAAAAAACCTAAAAAAAAAAGTTGAAATAGGGGCTGGCTAGGTGGCACAGTGGATAGAGCACCGGCCCTGGAGTCAGGAGGATCTGAGTTCAAATTTGACCTCAGACACTTAATAATTACCTAGCTGTGTGGCCTTGGGCAAGCCACTTAACCCCATTTGCCTTGCCAAAAAAACCTTAAAAAAAAAGTTGAAATAGAGCAGGATTTGGACTAGATTAGATGGTCTTCATCTTAGACTTGTGGATGGATTTCAAGGATCTGTGAAGTTGAATAAGGGAAAAGTAAAAGTTGAGCCTTTTCCCCAGTTCTTTAAAAGCATGATTCTGATAAGTGGGTCCACAGGTTTCAACAAATGTTTTCCCCCAATTCTCTAGAGACAAGATTCTTTATGATTCTCCCTGTTTTGTACTTTGCTTGATATTGATGTTGAAAAAATATAAAATTGAACTCCATAGTTGTCTACATCACAGACTCATCATATACATGAGAGATGCCTTGTTAGAACACTCAAGAATGTTTTTGAAACAGTCAAATTTTTATTTCTAAGCAGCAAACAATGAACACAGTGGGATTTTACATTCTCAACACCTCTCAGTCAACTATATGACAGTGAAGACATCTGCTATAGAAAACAATCTACAAATGTCTTTCTAGTTCCTTCTTAGAGATGTGTATATATGAATCATTCTCAATGATTTCAGAGATGAAAAAGTCATAAACATATGGGTTGATAGACTTCAATATGTCAGTATCACTGTGATCTTATTGGTATGAGTACTCTGTTCGTTGAAACAGTCAGACCTTTTTATCTTGTCCTTGTACAAATTCTCTCCAGACAGCTTACCCAACATATTTTATAATAAACTATGAAGACCTTCCTCGAGATTACTGTTATTGTTGCTTTAGTATTTTATGGCTTTTGGTGTAATTTTCTGGCTGTCCATCTGCTATGTCTCTCTCTCTCTCCCTGCACGACCGGTCTAATCCTTTTCTGGTAAAACATGATTCATGATACCTTTTATGTTCCTTCATGCATTGTTCATTGTTAGTACTCGACTGTAGCCCAAGTCTTTGAGTTGGACACCACCGGTCAGTAACACAGTAGTATAGAATCTTTTGGCTCATTTATATAGCTGTAGAAGAGACCTCAGAGGCAAGTCCAAAGAGCAAAGAGCAGTCCTGAAGGTGAAATCATTTGCCCGAGGTCACAGAGGAATTAAATGGAAGACTTAAGGGAGCTCTTCCCCATGATCCTCGACTCCACCTTCAGTAGTTTTTATGTGGCATGGCAGTTCAATACTGAAGAAATCAAATTTCAGGGGATTCTTATTACTAAACCTCTTCTCTGCCACCAGGGCTCAGAAAAGTCTTGACATCAACCCTTGTGTCTATAAGCAGTGGAGAGTAAACCTGAAGAGACTCAAATGGCACCATTCTCTCACAATGACCATGTTATTAGAGCGGCTGGACTACTTACTAGTTGACAAGGCCAACTTGGAGCAGAGAGGCCAAAATACAGATAGATGTATAAGGATCTATGGGAAACCTGACCAATTCCTCCTTAATTTTAGGTCTTTCCTTCTTAGACTACTCCCAATTTATTCTGTAGAAATCTCTGTCTCTCCTCTCTCTCCCTGGTTTTTATAAGGATTTATAGGATTAAGTGACTTGCCCAAGATCACACAGTTCAGTAATCAATCATTAAGCTTCTGAAGGGGGATTTGAACTCTTCTTAATTTTAGGGCTTTCCTTCTTAGACTACTCCCAATTAATTCTGTAGAAATCCTCTCTCTCTCTCTCTCTCTCCTCCTTAGTTTTAGGGCTTTCTTACAGTATTCCCAATTCATTCTATAGAAATCTCTCTCTGTCTCTGTCTCTGTCTCTCTCTCTCTTTCTGGTTTTTGCAAAGCAATGGGATTAAGTGACTTGCCCAAGAACACACAGTTAAGTAATTATTAAACATCAAAGAGGGATTTGAACTCCCATCCTCCTGACTCCAGGGCTAGAGCTCTATCCCCTGTGCCACCTCCCTTCCCCTGTAAATCTTCTCTTTACCTGCTTATTTTTACATTGCCCCCCCCCCCCCCATGAGAGCAGGGCCTGTCTTTTGTGTTTCTTTATATCCTTAAGGCTTAGCATGTGCATTGTTTTTAATAAATACTCATTGGTTGGTAACTGTCACCCAGAAGAAAAATAACCTTCAAGGAGCATAACCCCCTCGTAAAACAAGGTTATGGATTTGAGAAAGGTGTTTAATAAGCAGAGGTTGTATCCGGGAGGGCTGAGTTCACTCTTTCCAAGGGTCTTTCTATGCTAATGCTCCCAGTTGGGAGGGTGTGTTCTAAACTAACTGTCCTTATAACTCATTAGCTTTTTGCAAAAACCAATAAGTGTGGCTGTCTGCTAATCAATGGGGAGCTCATCGTATTAGGAAGCTCAGAAGTAGTCAGTAGCAACTCGGGGGCCCCCACGGACCACGCCAGCAGAATTCACTGAAGCGGCTCTCGGGGGTATGTTATTATGCTGTGTAAGTGTCAGCTAGGATTTCTATTACTGTCCATGTTCACTAGCAAATAGATCTAGGAGGCAGAAGAAGGTCTTTCTCCGGCCCTGGAGAGAACTCTCCACTGCAACATGTTTATCTGTGCACATAGATGCATCTGATAGGATGTAAACTTCATTTGTCGCCGGGCTAAAACGTGCTGATTTTGGAGCCAATAAGTCCAACTTTTGGTACTTTGGGAGAGTTAATTATTTTTGGATTCAATTTCCTTCTCTGTGAAACATTCAGGTTGGACTAAATCTTCTCTAAGGTCTTTTCTTTTTTTTTTGAGGCAATGACTTGCCCAGGGTCACACAGCTAGGAAGTGTCTGAGGTCAAGGTCTTCCTGTCTCCAGGTTTGCACCTTCTAGCTGCCCTTTTAAGGGTTTTTTTTAAGGTTTTTAAATTTATTTTTATTAAAGATATTATTTGAGTTTTACAATTTACCCCCGATCTTGCTTCCCCCACCCCCCCCCACAGAAAGCAATCTGTCAGTCTTTACTTTATTTCCACGTTGTACCTTGTTCCAAACTGGGTGTGATGAGAGAGAAATCATATCAAGATCAGACAATAAGCTATCTGTCTTTTTTTTCCTAAATTAAAGGGAATAATCCTTGCACTTTGTTCAAACTCCGCAGCTCCTTATCTGCATACAGCTGGCACTCTCCTTTGCAGACAGCCCAAAATTGTTCCTGATTGTTGCCCTGACGGAATGAGGGAGAAAAGGGTTTTTCTAGCTCTGGATCTCGGGTCCAACTGCTGACCTTTTTACCTGAAGGTCTTTTGGTTTGTTTGTTTGTTTTCAGGTTTTTGCTAGGCAATGGGGTTAAGTGGCTTGCCCAAGGTCACAGGCAAGTATTAAGTGTCTGAGGCCGAATTTGAACCCAGGTCCTCCTGACTCCAGGGCCGGTGCTTTACCCACTGCGCCACCTAGCCGCCCCTCAGTTCAGTTTTCTGTAAAATGAGACACGGGCAGAGGCCGGGGGCGTGGCCTCGGCGAAGGGGCGGGGCCTAGGCCAAGGGCGGGGCCCTGCCTTCGCTCCACCCTCTCTGAGAGGCGGGGGCGGGGCAGCGGAAGCTTCCGGCGGAACCGGAGGGCCGAGAGCCGCGGCTTCCGGCCGGGCGCTTTTCGCGAGCGCACCGCCGCTTCCGGTGCGGGGGGCGCCCTCGGCTTCCGGTGCAGGGGCGGCCGCGGCGGGGGCCGGATGGAGTACCTGCGGGTGCTGGGCCGGGGCCTGGGCCAGGTGAGCGGCCACGGAGGCGTCTTCGGCTACCTGCGCCAGCTCTTCAGGTGAGCGCGGGGCCGCGGCGCGGGCCGGGGTCACCTTGAGGCGCCCCCAAGGGCGAGGGCCGGGGCGGCCCGGCGGGGCCCGGGCCGGCCGGACCGCTCTACGGACGAGGAAACTGAGGCAGGCCCAGCCAGGACCGCATGGCCGGTGAGTGGCCGAGGCTGGACTTGAACTCGGGCCTGTCCGGCCCCAGCCCCCGCGCTGACCGCCGTGTGACCGAGAGCCTCCGAGGGTGCTCACGTGCACAGGGTCACATGACCGGGATGCGTCCGAGGTGACACTGCGGCAAAGTCAGGGCATCACCCGTCTTCCTGGCAGCCCTGGCACTGTGGTTGCCCTCCACGGGGGGCGACTTGCTGAGGGCCTGGAGGAGCTCGCTGCCGAAGCCAGCATTGGATCTCAGGGTTGCAGGAGTCCAAACTCAGAGATAGCTCTCCTGAACAGCGCTTTCCTCCTCCCTCCCTTCCTTCCCTCTTTTCCTTTCTTTTCTTTTTCTTCCTTCCTTCTCTTCTCTTCTCTTCTCTTCTCTTCTCTTCTCTTCTCTTCTCTTCTCTTCTCTTCTCTTCTCTTCTCTTCTCTTCTCTTCTCTTCTCTTTTCTCTTCATCCTTTTCTTTCCCTTTTCTTTCTTTTCTTTTCCTTTCTCTTTTTTCTTTTCTTTCCCCTTTCTTTTCTTTCCTTTCTCTTTTTCCTTTCTCTTTTCTTTTCTTTCCCTTTCTTACCCTTTCCCTTTCCTCTTTTCTTTTTTCTTTTCTTTACCTTTCTTTCCTTTCTCTTTTCTTTCCCTTTCCCTTTTTCTTTTTCTTTTTTTCTTTTCTCTTTCCTTTCCTTTCCTTTCTTTTCTTTCCTTTCCCTTTTTCTTTCTTTTCTTTTCTATGCTTTTCTTTTCTTTCCTTTCCCTTTTCTTTACTTTCTCTTTCTTTTCTTTCCTTTCCCTTTTCCTTACTTTCTCTTTCTTTTCTTTCCTTTCCCTTCCCTTTTCTTTCCTTTCCCTTTCTTTTCTTTCCTTTCCTTTCCCTTTTCTTTCCTTTCCTTTCCCTTTTCTTTCCTTTCCTTTTTCTTTTTTTCCTTTCTTTTTTTTAAAAAAAGATGAAACTGAGACCAGGGGAGATTGAGCAATCTGCCCAAGGTTACACAAGTATTAACTTTTTTTTTAGATTTTTCAATGGGGTTAAGTGGCTTGCCCAAGGCCCACTTAGACTAGGTAATTATGAAGCGTCTGAGGTCGCGTTTGTCCTCCCGACTCCAAGGCCAGTGCTCTATCCACTGCGCCACCTAGCCGCCCCATTACACAAGTATTAAGATCAAGTAAGTGGCTCAGTAGATAGAGTGCCAGGCCTGGAGTCAGGAAAACCTGAATTCAGACATAGTTCCAGACACTTGGTTGCTGTGTGACCCTAGGCAAGTCAGTGCATTCTATTTGTCTCAGTTTCCTCATCTGTAAAGGGAATTAGGAAACGAAAAGCACTCTAGTAACTTTGCCAAGAAAACCAGAAATGGAGTCAGGAAGAGCTGGACACAATTTAAAAACAACTGAAGTTTAGCACACAAATAGTAAGAACATAGAATCCTAGAACTATATTTTAAAGAGACCTCAAAACCATCTAATAGAGCCCCTTCATTTCTTCAGGTGAGGAAACTGAGGCCCAGAGAAAAGACTCAGGATCACATGCCTTCCTCAGAAAGTGTTGAAATCCTGATCCTCTGAATTCCAAGCACAGTGCTTATCATTTATTTTAAATCTAAGTTATTATTGTATCATACACAATACATACATATATATGTATGGGGTTTTTTTGCAAGGCAATGGGGTTAAGTGGCTTGCCCAAGGTCACACAGTTAATTATTAAGTGTTTGAGGCTGGATTTGAACTGGGGTCCTCCTGACTTCAGGGTTGGTGCTTTATCCACTGTGCCACCTAGCTGCTCCCATATACAGTATATTAATAGAGGCTGCTTTCAGTTTTACAAAAGACTTTACATATGTTGCCTTGAATATTACATAAAGGACTGAGAGTTGACCCAGGACGATCCAACTTTAGACATTAATTAGTTGTGTGACCTTGGGCAAATAAATCATTAAATATCTCTTAGCCTATTGGTCTTAAAAAAATAGCATTTATTGAATAGGATAAATCTCTGGAAGGGAGAAAGAGAAAAATACTGGGAAAAGCTTTGAGCATATAAAAACATAAGACTCCAACATTATTTTTGTTATAAATAGATCTGTAAAGTGGGAATAACAACAGCTCCTATTTTACAATATTGTTGTGAGGATCAAATGAGATAATATCAATTGCTTTTCAAACATTAAATCCCTAAGAACAATCCTAGATATTGTCATCTTTATTAATATCATGCTATTTTGTTAGCACTTTACCGTGATCCATGAGTGGGTGTTAGTGGAGACATTGTGGGGCTTGAGTCTGTAATTCTTGGATTTCAACTATTGTGCAGTAAGAAATGAGGAAGTGAATGGATCCGGAAAATCCTGGGAAGACTAGATGAATTGATTCAAATTGAGCAGAACCAAGGTATTGTACATAGTGGCAACAGCAACATTGTAATAGTGATCAACTGTGAGTGACTTAGCTATTCACATCAAGGCAATTCTAAAGGATATGTGAGGAAAAATATTATTCACTTCAGAGAGTGAACTGATGAACTTTGAGAAAGGATTGAAGTGTACTTATTTTTTTTAACATACTTCATTTTTCTTTCCTTTTTTTTTTTGCTACATGACTTAAATGGAAATATATTTTGCATGACTTCATATTGCCTCAAATTGATACATTACTTGCCTTCCCTTGGCTAGGAAAGGGAAACAATTTAGAACTCAAAATTTTTTATGATTTTAAATTTTCTTATTTTCTTATTTTTTATTTTTTAGATTTTTTTTTTTATTTGCAAGGCAGTGGGCTTAAGTGGCTTGCCCAAGGCCATATAGCTAGGTAATTATTGAATGTCTGAATCTGGATTTGAACTCAGGTACTCCTGACTCCAGGACCGGTGCTGGTATCCACTGTGCCACTTAGCTACTCCTCAAATTTTTTTTTTAGGTTTTTGCCAGGCAAATGGGTTTAAGTGGCTTGCCCAAGGCCACACAGCTAGGTCATTATTAAGTGTCTGAGATTGGATTTGAACCCAGGTACTCCTGACTCCAGGGCTGGTGCTTTATCCACTGCGCCACCTAGCCACCCCTTCCCTCAAAATTTTTTAAAATGAATGTTAAAGTATTCAAAAAAGAAGAAAAAATTTTTAGATTCTAATTTCTCCTTTGAATTTTTTTAAAAAAAATTGTACTGTCTTGTTTTTTATGTCCTCATCCTTTACCACAGTATATCACCTCTTCTCCCACCAAGAAAGTTATCACATATAACAATATTTTTTCAAAGTTTCCTTCCAAAAACAAAGTGGGAAAAAATTCAGTATAATTTATCAGTACATTAAAAAAAAAGTCTGAAAAGAGATGGAATGTATAACACTTCTGTACCTTTCACATCAAAGGGGGACTTGGAGTTGTCCTTTCAAAATCTCCTTTTGAGCTCTGCTTCATCTTTATAATTTTGTCTTCACTGGATTTTTTGATGTGTCTTTTCATCTGCATTTACATTTCATGCCTTACATCTCAGTCTTTTCATTTACATTGCTGTGAATAGTGTTTATTGTTTTTTTGGCTCTGCTTCCTTCATTCTGTATCAGTTCAAGTAGAGCATTTCATACTTCTCTATAGTCATCACATTTCTCATTTCTCATAGACCAGTAATATTCCATTATATTTATTTACCACCATTTGTTTAACTATTCTTCAGTTGATAGTTGTCTACATTGCTTCCCATTCTCTGCTTTCTAAATAGCTACTAAAAACATTTTGTTGTATTTGAGAACTTTCTCCTTATTGATGGCCTCCTTGAAGTATAAGCTCAGTAATGGAATCTCTGTTTTAAAGATCATCACTTTATTTGCATAGATCAGGGAAATTAATGACTTTTCTATGGACACAACCAGTATTAGATTAGGTTTTTGAACCTGGTTCTTCCTAACTTCAATTCCAGAAGAGAGTTCAAAAACCAAGCATTTTTATTTATGTATTCACTCATTGCTCCATTCATATAATTTTTTATTGAGCACAACTATTCAGGAATTAACCCTGTACATTAAAAATGTTTGCATTGGGCTTAGTTATTTGAAGTTTGCTTGAAAGTGATTTGTTTGGAATAGAATTGTCCCAAAATTGTTTGTTATTATTTTTTTTCCTGCAGAGTGAGTTAATCGGGATACTTTAACATCATTATTTGATTTAGTCATGAGAGTTACATATGAGGTTATTAGTGACTGTAAACCACAGTCCTTGCTGTATTTATACATGGAATTCTAGCTCAGTAACTTGGCTCTCTGTGTGGCCTTGGGCAAGACATTCTTCCTCTTAAATTGATCAGGGAGTTCTAGTTGGTTCTTCTCTTGGGTCTCTTCCAGTGAATCTAATTTCCTTCCAGTGGCTCTCCTAGACTTCCCTCACCTCCCCCACCACCATCTTTGTGTCTTCTGCCAGGTACTGGGTGTGAAGCTGGCCTCTGCTATTGACCACGATAGGCTGGTCACTAGTTTTCTTTATAAAGTTTGGGCATTTGATGAGGTGAACTCTTCAGTCCTGAAGCCTGTGTGTCATTCTGGGAAGACCTGCCATAGACTCAGGGTCAAGGTAGTCTTAGAAACACTTTGGTGGTAGGCCCTTATCCTGGAATCTGGACTTCTAACACTTGTGACATCTTTTTTTTTTTTTTTTTTTAGATTTTTCAAGGCAATGGGGTTAAGTGGCTTGCCCAAGGCCACACGGCTAGGTAATTATTAAGTGTCTGAGGTCGGATTTGAACCCAGGTACTCCTGACTCCAAGGCCGGTGCTCTATTCACTGCTCCACCTAGCCGCCCCACTTATGACATCTTAGAAAGAGTCCTGGACCT